>NC_074682.1:24998343-25070843 GCF_029448725.1 Salvelinus fontinalis
GAGGACGAGAGAAAGGGGGAGGAAGGATGAGAAAGAGGGGAAGGGAGGACGAGAGAGGGGGAGGACGAGAGAGAGGGGGGAGGGAGGACGAGAGTGAGGGAGGACGAGAGAAAGGGGAGGGAAGATGAGAGATATGGCAGGGAGGACGAGAGATAGGGGAGAGGGGATGAGAGAGAGGGGGAGGGAGGACGAGAGAGATGGGGAGAGAGGACGAGAGAGAGGGGGAGGGAGGACAAGAGAGAGGGGGAGGAAGGACGAGAGAGAGGGGAGGAAGGACAAGAGAGGGGGAGGGAATGGGAGGAGAGAGGGGGAGAACGAGAATGAGAGAGGGGAGGAGGATGAGAGAGAGGGGAGGGAGGCGAGAGATGGGGGAGGAAGGACGAGAGAGAGGGAAGGGAGGACGAGAGAGAGGGGGAGGGAGGCCGAGAGATAGGGGAGGGAGGATGAGAGAGAGGGGGGGAGGAGAGAGAGGGGTGGGAGTACGAGAGATGGGGGGGGAAGGACGAGAGAGAGGGAAAGGAGGACGAGAGAGAGGGAGGGAGGACGAGAGAGAGGGGGATGGAGGACAAGAGAGAGGGGGGGAGGACGAGAAAGAGGGGGAGGGAGGATGAGAGATAGGGGAGGGAGGACGTGAGAGAGGGGGAGGGAGGACGAGAGGGAGGGGAGGGAGGACGAGAGTGAGGGAGGACGAGAGAAAGGGGAGGGAAGTTGAGAGATAGGGGAGGGAGGACGAGAGATAGGGGAGGGGGGACGAGAGAGAGGGGGAGGGAGGACAAGAGAGAGGGGGAGGGAGGACGAGAGAGAGGGGGAGGGAGGACGAGAGAGAGAGGAGGGAGGACGAGCGATGGGGGAGGAAGGACGGGAGAGAGGGAAAGGAGGATGAGAGAGAGGGGGAGGGAGGACGAGAGTGAGGGAGGATGAGAGAAAGGGGAGGGAAGATGAGCGAAAAGGGGAGGGAGGACGAGAGAGGGGGGGGGGGTGAGAGAGGGGGAGGTAGGACAAGAGAGAAAGGGGAGGGAGGACGAGAGAGAGAGGGAGGACGAGAGAGAGGGGAGGGAGGATGAGAGAGAGGGGGAGGGAGGATGAGAGAGAGGGGGAGGGAGGAAGAGAGAGGGGGGAGGGAGGATGAGAGCGAGGGCGAGGGAGGACGAGAGAGGGGGAGGGAGGAAGAGAGAGAGGGGGGGGGGAGACGAGAGAGGGGGGGGGGGGACGAGAGAGGGGGAGGGAGGACGAGAGAGAGGGGGAGGGAGGACAAGAGAGAGAGGGGGAGGGAGGGTGAGATAGAGGGGGAGGGAGGAAGAGAGAGGGGGGAGGGAGGATGAGAGCGAGGGCGAGGGAGGACGAGAGAGGGGGAGGGAGGAAGAGAGAGAGGGGGAGGGAAGACGAGAGAGGGGGGGGGAGGGAGGACGAGAGAGGGGGAGGGAGGACGAGAGAGAGGGGGAGGGAGGACAAGAGAGAGGGAGGAGGGAAGACCAGGGGGAGGGGGAGGGAGGACAGGGGGGAGGGGTTAGCTGAAGGGCCCATTAGAAGAAAAGGAGGGGGAATTAATTTAGTATATGCACATAGTGGCCCTGATGAGTGAGTGAGTGAGTGAGTGAGTGAGTGAGTGTGGGTGTGGGTGTGGGTGTGTGTGTGTGTGTGTGTGTGTGTGTGTGTGTGTGTGTGTGTGTGTGTGTGTGTGTGTGTGTGTGTGTGTGTGTGTGTGTGTGTGTGTGTGTGTGTGTGTGTGTGTGTGTGCAGGCATGTGTGTGCAGGCATGTGTGTACGTGCGTGTAGGTGTGTGTGTGTTTGTCCATGTGTGTGAGTGTGTGAAAGCACTTCTAAGAGAGTGGATTTCATTCCTCTATCGTTACTCTCACGTAAGATAACAAATATGCAACAACAAACAGAGCTAGGACAGACCTCTCCATGCATGCCTCTCCCAGGATTTGTGTGTGTGTGTGTGTGTGTGTGTGTGTGTGTGTGTGTGTGTGTGTGTGTGTGTGTGTGTGTGTGTGTGTGTGTGTGTGTGTGTGCTTGGCTCAGGTTTCTAAAGCAAACAGGTCTGCTGTGATGAATCTGGTCTCTAATCCGGCTGTGTTTGGGCGAGACGGAGAGAGAGAACGTAGGAGCAGCGGAGAAATATAAACAGAGAGAGGGAGGGAGGCAGGGAAGGAGGGAGGCAGGGAGGCAGGGAGGGAGGCAGAGAGGGAGGGAGGGAGGGAGGGAGGGAGTAGAGAGACAGGTGGGTACCATATGTTGTAGTAATCCATCAGGACAGACTGAGGTCCATTGTTGACGGCCAAAACAACCCAGTCTCCCTCGCCTCCCCCTATCCTCCCCCTGCCCCCCACCCCCATCCATAGAAAAACAGCCCCATGGCTGGGCTGTCATTGGGGTTGTCTGGAGAGAGGAGGGAAACAGGGGGGCAGAGAGACTTCAGACCCACCCTGTCTCCCCCAAACTCCACCCAGCGTCCCCCAATCCCTCCTTAACTCCCCCTGTCTCCCCCATCCCAGCCACGTCAGTCCACTACCTGGGTCCTCTCGCTCGCTCTCTGTTTCTCTGTTTACTCAGTCTGAGTGAAGGACAGAGAAAAGAAAAGAGAGAAAAAAGTGGGCTGAAATTGAAAAGATGTAACATGAGGCAGCAACCAGTGTGTCAGTCATCCCATGGGTTTGGCAACATAACCACACCTGGTTTTACACACACACACACTCACACACACACACACACACACACACACACACACACACACACACACACACACACCCACCCACCCACCCACCCACCCACCCACCCACCCACCCACCCACCCACCCACCCACACACCCACACACCCACACACACACACACACACACACACACACACACACACACACACACACACACACACACACACACACACACACACACACAGAGGGCGGGAGGGAGGGAGGCAGCGGGTTTGATTACAGAGGAGTTGACAGTTAGTGGGATTGCTTTATGACTTTGGGGCATATCTAAGTGAAGGCTTGGTTTCAGCTGCGGTCGCTCCTGATGTATCGCATGCATCACTGTCACTCACCACACAAACCATTCTCTCTCTCTTTCTCTCTCTCCTTGTCTCTCTCTCTCTCTCCTTCTCTCCACCATCCAACTCATGAAACATGCACCCAATTCTCACTTTGTGCCAAAACGCCCTTCCTTAACATGAAAGCGATCAATGTCAGCTTCTATCTCTGTGACTGCAGAGAAGCCTCTGTAAATGAGTCTAGCCAGCTATATAAACGTATAGTAATCACGGTTGAATTACCGACCCCATTGATTTAGTTAGTCACTCTAACTCAGATATCATATTCAAAACTGTAAATACCAAAGAAATCTATTAGGGCCCCCAAAAGGCTAGGGCTGCCTCTGACTGCAGCCACTGCGACCCCTCGTGATGAGTTCAGATTTCTTGCGGCCCACACCCCCATCTAAGTTGCCCATCCCTGGTCTAGACTAAACAGATACAGTCTAGACGTATACTAAACTAGATCAGCTACATCCCTGTGTAATAATGCTGGGATTCCTTGAAAACAGCTGGTCACCAAATGAACTTGGGCATGTCTCTCTGTCTGTGGTTAGGGGATAGGGGAACAGATTTGAGTACTAAGGAGGAATAAGGAAGGCTTGGAGGGGGTCAGGGTTTTCTCATCTCTGGGTAAAGGGATAAGGGACACAAAGACTGAGGGGGGGAGCAACCTCTCATTAACGCCTGCTAAACGGGCTAACTTTACTATGACCGCTCTCCTATGCTCTCATTACTCCGGTAAAGCCTGCTAAAGGGGCTAACTTTACTATGACCGCTCTCCTATGCTCTCATTACTCCGGTAAAGCCTGCTAAACGGGCTAACTTTACTATGACCGCTCTCCTATGCTCTCATTACTCCAGTAAAGCCTGCTAAACAGAGGCCAATTTCACAGTGGGTTACACATAAACTCCACTCTGACCAGAGTCCTTAGTTTCTTCATCTCTCTCTTCACCTCTTCCTCTCGTTCTGGTTTTAATTTGTCTCTTCCTGCCTTCTCTTCCATCCCAGCTTCTCTCTCTCACACATTTGTGTAGTTATTGCTCAGAACTAGTAGAGGCTAAGCAGACAAAATCTATACCTATATAATAGGTGTACTAAAACTATAGCTCATAGCTTAAAATGGGCAGATTACCCTGAGCTGGAATTATCATGAGCCACCTTCAAAAACACCATCCAGCCGCCGTCCAAATCAGCGATTTAATGTAATGTTTCCGCAATATATAGAGGTACGTTCGAGAGCTGAGGTTTTAAACGGCTGCAGCAGGCCTCTCATGGCCCAACCTGCCCATTAAACAGGCCTCTCATGGCCCAACCTGCCCATTAAACAGGCCTCTCATGGCCCAACCTGCCCATTAAACAGGCCTCTCATGGCCCAACCTGCCCATTAAACAGGCCTCTCATGGCCCAACCTGCCCATTAAACAGGCCTCTCATGGCCCAACCTGCCCATTAAACAGGCCTCTCATGGCCCAACCTGCCCATTAAACAGGCCTCTCATGGCCCAACCTGCCCATTAAGCAGGCCTCTCATGGCCCAACCTGCCCATTAAACAGGCCTCTCATGGCCCAACCTGCCCATTAAACAGGCCTCTCATGGCCCAACCTGCCCATTAAACAGGCCTCTCATGATCCAACCTGCCCATTAAACAGGCCTCTCATGGCCCAACCTGCCCATTAAACAGGCCTCTCATGGCCCAACCTGCCCATTAAACAGGCCTCTCATGGCCCAACCTGCCCATTAAACAGGCCTCTCATGGCCCAACCTGCCCATTAAACAGGCCTCTCATGGCCCAACCTGCCCATTAAACAGGCCTCTCATGGCCCAACCTGCCCATTAAACAGGCCTCTCATGGCCCAACCTGCCCATTAAACAGGCCTCTCATGGCCCAACCTGCCCATTAAACAGGCCTCTCATGGCCCAACCTGCCCATTAAACAGGCCTCTCATGGCCCAACCTGCCCATTAAGCAGGCCTCTCATGGCCCAACCTGCCCATTAAACAGGCCTCTCATGGCCCAACCTGCCCATTAAACAGGCCTCTCATGGCCCAACCTGCCCATTAAACAGGCCTCTCATGATCCAACCTGCCCATTAAACAGGCCTCTCATGGCCCAACCTGCCCATTAAACAGGCCTCTCATGGCCCAACCTGCCCATTAAACAGGCCTCTCATGGCCCAACCTGCCCATTAAACAGGCCTCTCATGGCCCAACCTGCCCATTAAACAGGCCTCTCATGGCCCAACCTGCCCATTAAACAGGCCTCTCATGGCCCAACCTGCCCATTAAACAGGCCTCTCATGGCCCAACCTGCCCATTAAACAGGCCTCTCATGGCCCAACCTGCCCATTAAACAGGCCTTTCATGGCCCAACCTGCCCATTAAACAGGCCTCTCATGGCCCAACCTGCCCATTAAACAGGCCTCTCATGGCCCAACCTGCCCATTAAACAGGCCTCTCATGGCCCAACCTGCCCATTAAACAGGCCTCTCATGGCCCAACCTGCCCATTAAACAGGCCTCTCATGGCCCAACCTGCCCATTAAACAGGCCTCTCATGGCCCAACCTGCCCATTAAACAGGCCTCTCATGGCCCAACCTGCCCATTAAACAGGCCTCTCATGGCCCAACCTGCCCATTAAACAGGCCTCTCATGGCCCAACCTGCCCATTAAACAGGCCTCTCATGGCCCAACCTGCCCATTAAACAGGCCTCTCATGGCCCAACCTGCCCATTAAACAGGCCTCTCATGGCCCAACCTGCCCATTAAACAGGCCTCTCATGGCCCAACCTGCCCATTAAACAGGCCTCTCATGGCCCAGACTGCCCATTAAACAGGCCTCTCATGGCCCAACCTGCCCATTAAACAGGCCTCTCATGGCCCAACCTGCCCATTAAACAGGCCTCTCATGGCCCAACCTGCCCATTAAACAGGCCTCTCATGGCCCAGACTGCCCATTAAACAGGCCTCTCATGGCCCAACCTGCCCATTAAACAGGCCTCTCATGGCCCAACCTGCCCATTAAACAGGCCTCTCATGGCCCAACCTGCCCATTAAACAGGCCTCTCATGGCCCAACCTGCCCATTAAACAGGCCTCTCATGGCCCAACCTGCCCATTAAACAGGCCTCTCATGGCCCAACCTGCCCATTAAACAGGCCTCTCATGGCCCAACCTGCCCATTAAACAGGCCTCTCATGGCCCAACCTGCCCATTAAACAGGCCTCTCATGGCCCAACCTGCCCATTAAACAGGCCTCTCATGGCCCAACCTGCCCATTAAAGAAAGGAAAGGCCGTGTTCAGAGCCAACGCAATAAAAAACTCACAAACTCCAAAAGAACTTCAAAATATGCTGTAATGTTTGAAAACCCTTAGCGTTTCAATATTTTTTTTTCCACATCCTATTTTTCACAAAAGACCTGTTCTGACTCCCGAGACCCTGCCATGCTCCAGATGTGCGCTCCTCACCTCCAAGTCACACAAAACGTTTTTGTTCAATGAGGAAACCACAGCGCACAGCGTCCGACTGCTATAATACTCAAATGTAGAAAGAGCAGAAATATGATCATAAAAATGAGCTGACTGAAAAAACGTGTGTAGTTGTGTAGCCTACCTAGCCTAGGCAGTCAATAGTTGCCACTAGATCTGCACTATCATCTAGGATTGATGTGCATTCCCACCACCATTTTGGGATTTTGGGGAAATGTAGGATGTTGCACATCGCGTTCAGCCAAGGGGGTGCAACATCCTAAGTTGTCCGAAAATCTGAAAATTGTGGTGGAAAAATGTATTTTACTAGGACAGTACACATTTTTTTGGGGGGGGGGCGGCTCGCCAACCTAGTTAAGGAGGTAATGTCTTTGCAGCCTGAATGGAGGATGTTTTATATACGCGCCGGTCCCCCGGGGAAACATAGTGTATTACCGGATACGTACACCAATCCTAGACGATAGCACAGGTCAAGCGGCCACTATCAGCTGCCTAGGTTATAGCATACCAGAGAGGACGCAACTCACACCCAACTGCTGATTGGGGTTGCCAAACATTCAGATTTTATTTTGGTTGTTCAGGTTCACCCAAAGAAATAGTTTTGGTAGTTTTGCTTAAAACAGTCAGTGTGTTTGGTCATTTTTACATGAACGGGGTAATTTCATAAAAAAGACCAATCATTTAGCCTTCATTTTGCAAAGCGGGAGAAGCTCTCCGTAAGATTCCAAGCGGCCTCAACCCTCGCTTTCAAGAGAGGGATAAAATCCAAAGCTGCATTATATTTATTGGCTAAATGCCATGCTAATTTCTAAATATAAATATGGACATAGTATTAGCTCAAAACATTTTCAATCTGCAAAAATGACAAGTTAACCTTTTACTGCAGTGGCTAAGTCAGGGTCAGTTTTAAACAAATCTAATTGGTAGTCTTAAACAAAGGTATCCACCTCACACACATGGTTATGGGCTCACAAAAAGAAGACATCTGTATCATGTCAGATTTAGAGTTGAAATGCGTAAATGATTTGTTTGCATACCAATACCACACATTATATACATCACAGAAGACTGAACTATAACAAAACCCTTTGATTTTCGGGCCCCTAAAAAGAGGTGTATTAATTATGAAATTATGAAATATATTTGTGATTTTAAATAGCATCCCTTGTGTGCACATTCTGTAATACCGTTAACCCCTGTATGGTACAGAAATGGTATGAAAATCTGGATACCGTCCAACCCTAATTGACAGACACACGCACGCACACACACAGGGTAGAGAGGGGGAAAAAAGAAGGAATGATGGAAATTGAGGGATAGAAGGAGAGGGAGAAAAGGGGAGAGAGAGGGAGAAGCCTTTTTGTTGGTGTTTGTAGAGATAGTGAATACTTAGGCAGCACTTGAGGGCAGAAAGAGAAGGAATGAGACACACACACTAACAACTCAGCTTAGAGAAGTAATCTCAGACAGATCCAGCTCTGAGAGACCCAGCTCCTGAGTTCTCATCAGCAGCAGATATGGATAAAACATTTAAAATACATGTGTTCATGCAAAAAATCAAATGGAATCAATTCATTCCCTTAATCAAACTGAATCGTTTTAGAATAAAACGTATCGCTCCAGTATCGTATCAAGTCAATTAATCTAGAGGCGAATCGAATCGTTCATGAAAGGAGAGATGCACATCTAGAAAATACTATGAAGATGCACATGGAGAGATTAAGAACTGTGTACAAAAAAGGAATGAAGGGACAGAGGGAAAGATAGAGGAGAGAGGAGCGAGAGAGAGGGAAAGATAGAGGAGAAAGAGAGGGAAAGAGAGGAAAGAGAGTGGAGAGAGAGAGGAGAGAGAGAGGGAAAGAGAGGAAAGAGAGTGGAGAGAGAGAGGAGAGAGAGTGGAGAGAGAGAGGGAAAGAGAGGAGAGAGAGTGGAGAGAGAGAGGGAAAGAGAGGAAAGAGAGTGGAGAGAGAGAGGAGAGAGAGTGGAGAGAGAGAGGGAAAGAGAGGAAAGAGAGTGGAGAGAGAGAGGAGAGAGAAAGAGAGCGAGTGAGAGAGGGGGAAAGAGGAGGGGAAAAAGAGGGGAAAAGAGAGAGAGATGGGGAAAGAGAGAGGGGGGTGGAAAAGAAAGAAAGAGAGAGAGAGGAGAGAGAGCTCAGTCCAGCTGACTAATTGATGGCAAAAAACACTGCTACAAACACACACACACACACACACACACACACACACACACACACACACACACACACACACACACACACGCACACACACACACGTACACACACACACACACTGCAGTTTCCCTGCGGTTTACTAGAACACAGCTCGTTTGGCAGGAGAGGAAGGTGTCACTCTAGACAGACCCAAACCATAGCGGAAAACACACACAAGCATGCACATACACACATTTTCTCTCTCTTCTCATTGTAATTTTTGACTCAGTTCTAGTGTCAAGCTCTAGAGGGGACAGGAGTAATGACTGAGGTCTAAGGTCTTAGTTGGATGACCTCCAGGGCTAAGGGCTCCTCCAGCCCAGCCAAGGCTCCTCCTCAGTGGGGAGAGAGTGCAGGGCGGGCCCCTGATGAGGATAGCACTAGCCTGGCAACCAGGCCCACATATGGAACACATTGTACTGCTGTTATTAATAACCAAGAAATCTAACTAATAACGTCGGCTGGACGCTGCCAAAACCAAACTCAGGAGACAGTGGGAAAACACATACACACCTATACAAAGAAACACGCACTCACACAAACTCAAAGACACACACACACACACTAGAGCATATTGGTTAAACAGAGGAACACTCAAAGACACACACACACACACACACACACACACACACACACACACACACACACACACACACACACACACACACACACACACACACACACACACACACACACACACACACACACACACGGGCATATTGGTTAAACAGAGGAACACTCAAAGACACACACACACATACTAGGGCATATTGGTTAAACAGAGGAACACTCAAAGACACACACACACTAGGTCATATTGGTTAAACAGAGGAACACTCTCGTAGCCAGTGTCTTGGAAATGTATTACTCCAGCATGCCTGCTTAACCAGAAATAAAAACCTTTCATGTTTTTGGTTCAGAGTTACACCTGGTAGTGGCTTTAGATGGAGGAAGCATGTGTGTGTGTGTGTGTGTGTGTGTGTGTGTGTGTGTGTGTGTGTGTGTGTGTGTGCGCGTGTGTGTAATGGTGACATGCTGAGGATGTGTTGAGGCAGGCCAGCAAATGATAACTTCAACAATAAAAATGTGATAAAAGTCTGAAATGGGCCCACCTTTAACTTCCCTTATGGATGCCAGGTGTGCTGTTGCTCATGGTCAGTGTGTATGAGAGAGAGAGAGAGAGAGAGAGAGAGAGAGAGAGAGAGAGAGAGAGAGAGAGAGAGAGAGAGAGAGAGAGAGAGAGAGAGAGAGTGTGTGTGTGTGTGTGACAGGGTGTATGGATGGATTGTGTGATTTAGGAAGGGAATAAATCCTACTGGAGGAAACAGTGACATCACAGCCTGCACTGTGGAGCCACGTCTCACTGAGGGGACACGCACACGCGCGTGGACGCACACAGACACACATACAAAGTCCTCCCTCTCTCCAGGGCTGGGGAAAAGGGACCTCATCACAGCATCCTCCTCTCCCTGGGATGAGGAGAAGAGAGGAAAGAGAGAGAGAGGCTGCATTCCTCCTCCCCTGTGCCTTCTCCCTTTTGACTTTCATCTGTCTTTAAGATGGCTCACACAAAGAGCCAAAGCAGGCAAGCTAATTAGCAACACTTAAAAAGGCCTCGGCAGCCATTGTGTGTGTGTGTGCACCCCCACGCCCTCCACTGTTTCCAGGGTAACTATGTTGAGAGTAGCGCTGTGAGTATTGCACATTTTTTCTTTCCTCCCTCTTCACTTTTTCTCGTTCTCTCTCTCTTTCTGTTGTAGTCTCTATTCTCTAAGCCTGTAGTGGAACTGGGGGCCAGATTAAGGGAGAACAGAGGAGGAAGAAAGAAAGAGAAAGAGAGCGAGAGAAAGAGAACGAGGGAGGGAGGGAGGGAGGGAGGGAGGGAGGGAGGGAAAGGAAAAATAGTTCCCCCTGCTCCGTGACTGGCCAGGCCCTTGGTGCTGTGGTGCATTGTGGGTCCAGAGCTATTGAAAGTGCACCAGAGATCCCCTATTGCTGGAAGTGTCTACACCCCCCCGACTAACGTTGCGACAGTACACGCACACACACACACCACACCACACACCACACGCCAATTAGTGTTAATTATGGCCACCGCTTCCTGACGTGGACAGTAGCCAATAGGAAATGAGCGCAACCAACGGGGATCACCCAACTGTCATTCCCTCCTCCCTTCTCGACGTCCTCACTTTCTGTGTCGCTCCCTCTTTTTCCTTCCCTTCTCTCCCTGACCCTCCTTTCTTGTACTTTCATTCACCCTGTCTCAGGTCTCAGCAGCGTATGTCTCATAGCCCTAGCCCCAGAGGGAGCATTGAGCTCAGCTCACCCACATCACCCTGCCTACTGACCTCATCAACTCTGACCCACGACACGTCACTAACACTCTGACCCTAGCTTTGTATGTGTGTGTGTGTGTATGTGAGTGTGTGTGTGTGTGTGTGTGTGTATGTATGTGAGTGCATGCATGCATGTGCTCGTGTTTGTGTGTATGTGTGTCTGCTGATCCCACCACAAGGCAACTTCAGAAAGAGCCTCTATCATCACCATGGCAATGGCCTTTGAACCTTAGTGTGAGTGTCAACAATCAACCGCTTCTCGCCCTGAGCGAGGGGAAAACGCTTACTCAACAGCTTGTGTGTGTTTGTGTGTCGTATTTACCAGCCTGTGTGTACATGCCTACCCAAACAAGTCCATGGCAACAAGGCCTTCTCTTTCTCTATCCTTCCCTTTTTCTCTGTCTCTCCATCACTCTCTGCTGGGCTTTTCTTTCTTCTCTGTGATCCTCTCAGAGTGTAAGTCATTCATCCATGGCTGAGTTCAAAAGCCTCCTGATCTGATCTGCCCTTTACTCTACAACTACCTAGACGGCCACTAGAGAGAGGGGGCTGAATGGAGTCAGAAGTCAAATAAAGCCGTGACCACTGAGTTCCAGCTGCAAACCCAGAACAGGCGACCATTTTCTGCCATGCCGAGTAGGGATAGAGAAGATAATCAGCTTGGTGGACCTAGGCTAAGAGACAGAGGGAGGGAGAGAGAGAAATAAAGGGAGGGAGGGAGAGAGAGAGAGGGAGAAAGTGAGTGAGTGAGTGAATGAATGAGAAAGACAAAAAAGGATAGAGAGAAAAAGAAAAGAAAAAGAGAGAGAAAAATCGCAATGAATAAAAAAAAAGAGGGTGAATGGGATCCTTGGGCTGCTCAAAGGCTCCTTTGGAAAAGGCTGTAAATTCTGTTTATTATCCCCCATAAATATGACATCCCAGCATTCCAGAATTAGGCCTCAATGTGTGAAAAAATCATAAACCAGGAATATGGATTATCGGAGCGAGGAAGGGAAAAAGACGGAGAGCAGGAGAGAGACACGTGAAAGGCATTCATCTCCATGCATGTTTCGTCTGAGCAGGAGTGTGTGTGTGTGTGTGTGTGTGTGTGTGTGTGTGTGTGTGTGTGTGTGTGTGTGTGTGTGTGTGTGTGTGTGTGTGTGTGTGTGTGTGTGTGTGTGTGTGTGTGTAGTAGTGTGTGTGTGTGGGTGTAGGAGTGTGTGTGTGTGTGTGTGTGTGTGTGTGTGTGTGTGTGTGTGTGTGTGTGTGTGTGTGTGTGTGTGTGTGTGTGTGTGTGTAGTAGTGTGTGTGTGTGTGTGTGTGTGTGTGTGTGTGTGGGTAGGAGTGTGTGTGTGTGTGTGTGTGTAGGAGTGTGTGTGTGTGTGTGTGTGTGTGTGTGTGTGTGTGTGTGTGTGTGTGTGTGTGTGTGTGTGTGTGTGTGTGTGTGTGTGTGTGTGTGTGTGTGTGTGTAGGAGTGCATGTGTCTTTAATCCACATTGTCAGTATTACATTATCTTTAAAGAAACCCCCCCCACTCTGTGACGTCGTCTGTCTCATTTGAGGGCTCCCGAGTGGCGCAGCAGTCTAAGGCAAAGCATCTCAGTGCTAGAGGCGTCACTACAGACCCTGGTTTGATTCCAGGCTGTATCATAACTGGCCGTGATTGGGAGTCCCATAAGGTGGCGCACAATTGGCTCAGTGTCGTTAGGGTTTGGCCGGGGTAGGCCGTCATTGAAAATAAGAATTTGTTCTTAACTGACTTGCCTAGTTAAATAAAGGTTAAATAAAAACATACATTTGTGGTTAACTGAATGTGTGTTGGCTCTTCCCTAACCAGACCATATAGCAAGTGTGTAAATATTTATTCCTGACCCCTAGGCTGTCTGACTGTTCCCTCTCCCCTAAACTCTCAGTTCCACACAACCTCATATCGTCATTGATGGAGGCTTCTAAAGCCCAATCCTCATTTGAGATAACGCACATTTTAGCATCAATATCCTATTGACATCAATGCATGATTTACTCTCAAGTCAAGGGGAGTGCTCAAGTCAGGATTCTAAGTTAGGATTCTGCCCATAGTGGATAAAATATATACAGAAAGTGAAAGGTGAGGATGAAAGGAAGAAAGAAAAAAGAGAGAGTGAGGAGAGGGAGGGAGGAGACAGACAGGGAAAGAGAGGAGAGAAGGGGAGAGAAAGAGAGGGGCCCCTTTTAAGAATGCAACAGGAAGTGGGCACTATGGAGGTCTTTTGTATCGTCGTGGTAACAGCAGTGGGTGTTCTGTGACACTAGGCAACGGTCCCCCCCCCTCCCCCCTCTCACCTAGACCCCTGTTCCCCCAACCTATGTGACCTCTGGTGACCTGTCAACTGTGGTGACCCCAGACACAAAGTGTGAGGGCAAGGTGTGAGGGCAAGAGCACGGGAATGCTTTTAGGAGGTGACATCACTCCAACACAGACTGGCCCCCGATTTACTGCCCCAAAACACACACACAGTCACATACGCACACAGTCACATACGCACACAGTCACATACACACACAGTCACATACACACAGTCACATACGCACACAGTCACATACACACAGTCACATACGCACACAGTCACATACACACACAGTCACATACACACAGTCACATACGCACACAGTCACATACACACAGTCACATACGCACACAGTCACATACACACACAGTCACATACACACACAGTCACATACACACACAGTCACATACACACACACGTTCACACCCAAGCACACACACAGTCACATACACACACAGTCACATACACACACAGTCACATACACACACAGTCACATACACACACACGTTCACACCCAAGCACACACACAGTCACATACGCACACAGTCACATACGCACACAGTCAAATACGCTCACAGTCACATACGCTCACAGTCACATACGCACACAGTCACATACGCACACAGTCACATACACACACAGTCACTGGTGTTATTGAGGTTTCTCTGCTTTGTCCGAATCACCTCTGTCCAATCAGAGAAGAGATATTAGAACTGAGTTTAAACATATGCACACACACCCCTCCCTGCTCTACCCGGCACACTCTGTTCTAGCCAGCCCTCCTTCTCCATCCTCTGTGCCTCAGCCCTGTCCACCCATCCCTCTCTCCCTGACCTGGAAGTGAACCTGAAGAGAGGACACTAGTGTCACTGTGACCTCTAGTCACCTCCAGGACCTGATTCCATTGGCCCAATCACCTCCCTTACTATTCACACACACACACACACACACACACACACACACACACCACACACACACACACACACACACACACACCACACACACACACACACACACACACACACACACACACACACACACACACACACACACACACACACACACACAGAGAGAGAACTAAAGTGAGTTAATGAAGGAGGTAATTAAGAAGCCACAGTGATGATTGGAAATCACAGAGAAGAGATAAAGATCTCAGATATCCACACACACATAGACATGGGAGATATGCAGTGTGTGGCTGATGGTAGATGGCTGATGGTAGATGGTTGATGGTAGATGGCTGATGGCTGATGGTTGATGGCTGATGGCTGATGGTTGATGGTTGATGGCTGATGGTAGATGGTTGATGGTAGATGACTGCTGGCTGATGGTTGATGGCTGATGGTTGATGGTAGATGGTAGATGGTTGATGGTTGATGGCTGATGGTTGATGGATGATGGTTGATGGCTGATGGTAGATGGCTGATGGTTGATGGTAGATGGTAGATGGTTGATGGTAGATGGCTGATGGTTGATGGTAGATGGTAGATGGCTGATGGTAGATGGTAGATGGTTGATGGTAGATGGCTGATGGTTGATGGTAGATGGCTGATGGTTGATGGTAGATGGCTGATGGTAGATGGTAGATTGCTGATGGTAGATGGTAGATGGTCGATGGTAATGGCTGATGGTTGATGGTTGATGGTAGATGGTTGATGGTAGATGGCTGATGGCTGATGGTAGATGGTAGATGGTAGATGGTAGATGTTTGATGGTAGATGGTTGATGGTCGATGGTTGATGGTAGATGGTAGAGGATAGATGGCTGATGGTAGATGGCTGATGGTTGATGGTAGATGGTTGATGGTAGATGGTAGATGGTAGATGGCTGATGGTAGATGGTTGATGGCAGATGGTTGATGGTAGATGGTTGATGGTAGATGGTAGAGGATAGATGGCTGATGGTAGATGGCTGATGGCCGATGGTAGATGGTAGATGGTTGATGGTTGATGGTAGATGATAGATGGTTAATGGCTGATGGTAGATGGTTGATGGTTGATGGTAGATGGTTGATGGCTGATGGTAGATGGTTGATGGTTGATGGTAGATGGTTGATGGCTGCTGGCTGATGGTTGATGGTTGATGGCTGATGGTAGATGGCTGATGGTTGATGGTAGATGGTAGATGGTTGATGGTAGATGGCTGATGGTAGATGGTTGATGGTAGATGGCTGATGGTAGATGGTAGATGGTTGATGGTAGATGGTAGATGGTTGATGGTAGATGGCTGATGGTAGATGGCTGATGGTAGATTGCTGATGGTAGATGGTAGATGGTTGATGGTAATGGCTGATGGTTGATGGTTGATGGTAGATGGTAGATGGCTGATGGTAGATGGTAGATGGCAGATGGTAGATGGCTGATGGTAGATGGTAGATGTTTGATGGTTGATGGTAGATGGTTGATGGTAGATGGTAGAGGATAGATGGCTGATGGTAGATGGCTGATGGTTGATGGTAGATGGTTGATGGTAGATGGCAGATGGTAGATGGCTGATGGTAGATGGTTGATGGCTGATGGCAGATGGTTGATGGTAGATGGTTGATGGTAGATGGTAGAGGATAGATGGCTGATGGTAGATGGCTGATGGCCGATGGTAGATGGTTGATGGTTGATGGTAGATGATAGATGGTAGATGGTTAATGGCTGATGGTAGATGGTTGATGGTTGATGGTAGATGGTTGATGGTAGATGGTAGATGGTAGATGGTTGACGATAGATGATAGATGGTAGATGCTAGATGGTTAATGGTAGATGGTTGATGGTAGATGGTTGATGGTAGATGGTAGATGGCAGATGGCTGATGGCTGATGGTAGATGGTTAATGGTAGATGGTTGATGGTAGATGGTAGATGGTAGATGGTTGATGGTAGATGGTTGATGGTTGATGATAGATGATAGATGGTAGATGGTAGATGGTTGATGGTTGATGGTAGACGGTAGACGGTTGACGGTAGACGGTTGACGGTAGACGGTAGACAGTAGACGGTTAAGGTAGATGGTAGACGGTAGACGGTTGATGGTAGATGATAGATGGTTGATGGCTGATGGCAGATGGCAGATGGTAGATGGTTGATGGTAGATGGTTGATGGTTGATGGTAGATGGCTGATGGCTGATGGTAGATGGCTGATGGTAGATGGTAGATGGTTGATGGTTGATGGTAGATGGTAGATGGTTGATGGTTGATGGTTGATGGTAGATGGCTGATGGCTGATGGTAGAGGATATATGGCTGATGGTAGATGGCTGATGGTAGATGGCTGATGGCTGATGGTAGATGGTTGATGGCTGATGGTAGATGGCTGATGGTTGATGGTAGATGGTTGATGGTAGATGGCTGATGGTTGATGGTTGATGGTTGATGGCTGATGGTAGAGGATAGATGGCTGATGGCTGATGGTAGATGGCTGATAGTAGAGGATAGATGGCTGATGGCTGATGGTAGATGGCTGATAGCTGATGGTAGATGGCTGATGGTAGATGGCTGATGGTAGATGGTTGATGGTAGATGGTAGATGGTTGATGGTAGATGGTAGATGATAGATGGTAGATGGTTAATGGTAGATGCTAGATGGTTGATAGATAGCGCATGGTTTCCTGTGATGTTAAATAGTCTAAAGTCATTGGTCATACTGTGGCTGTATGGTCAACTATATAGAGGAAGAAGAGGGGGAGGAGACAGATTTCCAAACTCAAAGCTTGTTCTGAAACGGTCATTGTTTCACCCAACTCCCCAGGGCACGGATGACCTAACTTCAATCTGTATCTGACTCTCTGTCTCTGTCTCTGTCTCTGTGTGTGTGTGTGTACGTCAATGATGCTGACTGTGTTTTAGTCTGAAATGTGAGTCACTCTCTTTTTCCTTCCTTATTTTCCTTTACAGTTGAGTGGCACTCCAAGAGGAAATGGCACTTCAGTGGCAGTGAGCTTCACTTTTCTCTCCCTCGGTCCCCCCTTTCTCTCCCTCCCTCTCTTTCATTCTCTCTCTTTCTCTTTCACCCCCTGCACAGTGAGCTGGCAGAGACCCAGGCTTCTACAGCAGGTGGAATGTCAGAGAGAAAAAGGGGAGAGAATGAAATGGAGGGGGTAATATAAAAGAGAGGGAGGGATAGAGGTACTGGTGAACACTTAGTGATCAAGCCTACATTAAAAATAATAGACTAAGGGGGAAATAAAGGAAAGCGAGGGAGACACCTGGTTCTCGTCACACACACAAACACACACGTACACACACGCACACACACACACACACACACACACACACACACACACACACACACACACACACACACACACACACACACACACACACACACACGCACACACACACACACACACACAGGCACACATGCATGTGAATAAGCGCACACAGAGGGCTTTGAGTTTTGGGAGGGATTTGTCTGGTGATGTTTGTAACCTGTTACGCACAATTTAACATACAGTCCTGTGGAATCAACCTCCTCCCTCTCCCTCCCTCTTCTCACCCCTCAGAGAAAAAGGGAGCAACATGCTGTCTCTGGAGAGGTCGTCTGGTCAGGGGTAGAAAGTGATAGAGCAAGGAAGAGAGCAAGAAAGAAAGAGAGAATTTTAAGTGAAGAACACTTAATAGATTGAGAGAGAAAAAAACAACATGCAGGAATCCTGGCTTTGTGAGAGAGGCTGGGGGCTCCACTTGTGTTCACTCCTGGTTCCTCCTCTCATACTCGCTCTCTTTCTTTCTCTCTTGCGCTGTTCTTTCTGGGTATGGGGTACAGCTTGAGTTGTTCCATCTCCCTCTGGTCTCAGGGTGGGGAGGCAGGACTGGTCTTCCCCCCTCTCCGCTGTCCTCTCTCTTTTCTCTCGTTCTGTTCTTTCTGGAGAGGCAGACAGGGCACATTCCACAGGGAGGCCCAGGCGCCCTTTTCTGACACATCTCAGAAATACACCCCTCCCTACATCCCCCACCCCCTCTCCCTCTATCCCACAGCCCTCCCTCCACCATTCCCCCATCCATCTCTCTCACCCTCTTACCCACTCCCCTTCTGGTACATCTATCTGCCTGTAGGGACTCTCTCGCTCTCTTTCTCACAGACCCTACACTTTTACATGTTCACTCCTCTCACTACCTAGGGCTGGGCGGTATACAGTATTTCACTACACTGACTTTACAAAACATTAGCAGCCACCTTCCTAATATTGAGTTGTACCCCCTTTTGCCCTTAGAAAAGACTTCATTGGTCGGAGCATGGGCTACAAGGTGCCGAAAGCATTCCACAGGGATGCTGGTCCATGTTGACGCCAATGCTTCCCACAATTGCGTCAAGTTGGCTGGATGTCCTTTGGGTGGTGGACCATTCTGGATACACACAGGAAAATGTTGAGCGTCAAAACCCCAGCAACGTTGCAGTTCTTGACACACTGAAACCGGTACGCCTGGCACCTACTACCATACCATGTTCAAAGGCACTTCAATCTTTTGTTTTGCCAATTCACCCTCTGAATTGCACACATACACAATCCATGTCTCAATTGTCTCAAGGCTTAAAAATAATTATTTCACCTGGATTCACTTGGTGAGTCTATGTCATGGAAAGAGCAGGTGTTCCTGATGTTTTGTACACTCAGTGTAGATACCGGTATTTATGCAGGGACCAGTTTGGGTTTTTACTGTACCTTTGATAACGGTATTTCAATGTTTGGTTTGTTAATGTGATACACCTCTGCCATTTGTAACGGCTGTTTTTTTTTTATCTCTCTATTTCTCCATGCCACTTTCCACACAGACCAAGCCCCCTGTCACTCAAAGAGGTGTCACTCAAAGAGGTGTCACTCAATGAAAATGTTCCACCATTTTTTATTTCACCTTTGTTTAACCAGGGAGGCCAGTTGAGAACAAGTTCTCATTTACAACTGCTACCTGGCCAAGATAAAGCAAAGCAGTGTGACACAAACAACAACACAAAGTTACACATGGAATAAACAAATGTACAGTCAATAACACATTAGAAAAGTCTATATACAGTGTGTGCAAATGAGGTAAGATTAGGGAGGTAAGGCAATAAATAGGCTGTAGTGGTGAAGTAATAACGATTTAGCAATTAAACACTGGAGTGATAGATGTGCAGAAGATGAATGTGCAAGTCGAGATGCTGGGGTGCAAAGGAGAAAAAAATATATGGGGATGAGGTAGTTGGATGGGCTATTTACAGGTGGGCTATGTACATGTGCAATGATAGGCAAGCTGCTCTGACAGCTGATGCTTAAAGTTAGTGAGGGAGATATGAGTCTCCAGGTTCAGTGATTTTTGCAATTCGTTCCAGTCATTGGCAGCAGAGAACTGGAAAGAAAGGCGGCCAAAGGCGGAATTGGCTTTGGGGGTGACCAGTGAAATATACCTGCTGGAGGGCGTGCTACGGGTGGGTGCTGCTATGGTGACCAGTGAGCTCAGATAAGGCGGGGCTTTACCTAGTAAAGTCTTATAGATGATCAGGAGCTAGTGGGTATGGCAACGAATATGAAGCGAGGGCCATCCAACGAGAGCATACAGGTCGCAGTGGTGGGTAGTATTTGGGGCTTTGGTGACAAAACAGATGGCACTGTGATAGACTGCATCCAATTTGCTGCGTAGAGTGTTGGAGGCTATTTTGTAAATGACATCGCCAAAGTCAAGGATCGGTAGGATAGTCAGTTTTACGAGGGTAGGTTTGGCAACATGAGTGAAGGATGCTTTGTTGCGAAATAGGAAGCCGATTCTAGATTTAATTTTGGATTGGAGATGTTTGATGTGAGTCTGGAAGGAGAGTTTACAGTCTAACCAGACACCTAGATACTTGCAGTTGTCCACATACTGTCCACAAGTCAGAACCGTCCAGAGTAGTGACGCTGGACGGGTGGGCAGATGCGGGCAGCGATCGGTTGAAGACCATGCATTTAGTTCTACTTGCATTTAAGAGCAGTTGGAGGCCACGGAAGGAGAGTTGTATGGCATTGAAGCTCGTCTGGAGGTTAGTTAACACAGTGTCCAAAGAAGGGCCAGAAGTATACAGAATGGTGTTGTCTGCGTAGAGGTGGCTCAGAGAATCACCAGCAGCAAGAGCGACATCATTGATGTATACAGAGAAGAGAGTCGGCCCGGGAATTTAACCCTGTGGCACCCCATAGAGACTGCCAGAGGTCCGGACAACAGGCCCTCCGATTAGACATACTGAACGCTGTCTGAGAAGTAGTTGGTGAACCAGGTGAGGCAGTCATTTGAGAAACGAAGGCTGTTGAGTCTGCCGATAAGATTGTGGTGATTGACAGAGTCGAAAGCCTTGGCCAGGTCGTTGAATACGGCTGCATAGTATTGTCTTTTATCGATGGCGGTTATGATATTGTTTAGGACCTTGAGCGTGGCTGAGGTGCACCCATGACCAGCTCGGAAACCAGATTGCATAGCGGAGAAGGTAAGGTGGGATCTGGTCGGTGATCTGTTTGTTAACTTGGCTTTCGAAGACCTTAGAAAGGCAGGGTAGGATAGATATAGGTGTATAACAGTTTGGGTCTAGAGTGTCTCCCCCTTTGAAGAGGGGGATGACCGCAGCAGCTTTCCAATCTTTGGGGGATCTCAGACGATATGAAAGAGAAGTTGAACAGGCTAGTAATAGGGGTTGCAACAATTTTGGGCAGATCATTTTAGAAAGAGAGGGTCCAGATTGTCTAGCCCAGCTGATTTGTAGGGGTCCAGATTTTGCAACTCTTTCAAAACATCTGATTTGGGTGTCTGGATTTGGGTGAAGGAGAAATGGGGGAGGCTTGGGCAAGTTGCTGTGGGGGGTGCAGGGCTGTTGACCGGGGTAGGGGTAGCCAGGTAGAAAGCATGGCCAGCCGTAGAAAAATGCTTACTGAAATTCTCAATTATTGTGGATTTATCGGTGACAGTGTTTCCTAGCCACAGTGCAGTGGGCAGCTGGGAGGAGGTGCTCTTATTCTCCATGGACTTTACAGTCCCAGAACTTTTTGGAGTTTGTGCTACAGGATGCTAATTTCTGTTTGAAAAAGCTAGCCTTTGCTTTCCTAACTGCCTGTGTATATTGTTTCCTAACTTCCCTGAAAAGTTGCGTATCGCGGGGGCTATTCGATGCTAATGCAGTACCCCACAGGATGTTTTTGTGCTGGCCAAGGGCAATCAGGTGTGAACCAAGGGCTATATCTGTTCTTGGTTCTACATTTTTTTGAATGGGGCATGCTTATTTAAGATGGTGAGGAAAGAACTTTTAAAGAATAACCAGGCATCCTCTACCAACGGAATGAGGTCAATATCTTTCCAGGATACCCGGGCCAGGTTGATTAGAAAGGCCTGCTCAATGAAGTGTTTTAGGGAGCGTTTGACAGTGATGAGGGGTGGTTGTTTGACCGCAGACCCATTACGGACGCAGGCAATGAGGCAGTGATCGCTGAGATCCTGGTTGAAGACAGCAGAGGTGTATTTGGAGGGCAGGTTGGTTAGGATGATATCTATGAGGGTGCCCGTGTTTACGGATTTGGGGTTGTACCTGGTAGGTTCATTGATAATTTGTGTGAGATTGGGGACATCTAGGTTAGATTGTAGGACGGCCGGGGTGTTAAGCATGTCCCAGTTTAGGTCACCTAGCAGAACGAACTCTGAAGATAGATGGGGGGCAATCAATTCACATATGGTGTCCAGGGCACAACTGGGGGCTGAAGGGGGTCTATAACAAGCGGCAACGGTGAGAGACTTTTTTTCTGGAAAGGTGGATTTTTAAAAGTAGAAGATCGATTTTGTTTGGGCACAGACCTGGATAGTATGGCAGAACTCTGCAGGCTATCTCTGCAGTAGAATGCAACTCCGCCCCCTTTAGCAGTTCTATCTTGTCGGAAAGGATTGTAGGTGGCCTAGGACATCCGGGTTGGCATAGTGTGCTAAAGCAGTGAATAAAACAAACTTAGGGAGGACGCTTCTAATGTTAACATGCATGAAACCAAGGCTTTTACGGTTACAGAAGTCAACAAATGAGAGCGCCTGGGGAATGGGAGTGGAGCTAGGCACTGTAGGGCTTATATTAACCTCTACATCAGAGGAACAGGGGAGGAGTAGGATAATGGTACGGCTAAAGGCTATGAGAACTGGTCGTCTAGTGCATTCAGAACAGAGAGTAAAAGGAGCAGGTTTCTGGGCGCGCAAGAATAGATTCAAGGCAAAATGTACAGACAAGGGTATGGTAGGATGTGAATACAGTGGAGGTAAACCTAGGCATTGAGTGACGATGAGAGAGGTTTTGTCTCTAGAGACACCATTTAAACCAGGTGAGATAGTCAAAGATTATAGGGTAACCTAGGAAACACTGACCAACACTTTGGTTCCTACCCTGTCACAATAACTCCTCCCTGGCTTTCTGAGTTTGTTGTCATGTCAAACACTGTATTCAAAGAGCCCAATATTATAATCTATGTTAAGGCTGTCGCTCTCCTCATCCTCAGATGAGGTGAGGAGAGAAGGATCTTCAGACCAAAATGCGGTTTGCGGGAAATAAGCCATCTTTTATTTTATAAACGACAAAACTGAATAATGATGGCAACAAGAAAACAAACACTTTAACAAACTTACAAAATAACAAAACGACGTAGAACGAGACCTGAACATAAACTTACATAACTGAACGTAAACTCACGAACAGGAAACAGACGACATCGAAACGTAATGAACAGCCAAACAGTCCCATATGTGAAAATACATCGAACACGAGAGACATCACAGGAGACAATCACCCACAAACAAACAGTGAGAACGCCCTACCTAAATATGACTCTTAATTAGAGGAAAACGCAAACCACCTGCCTCTAATCAAGAGCCATACCAGGTAACCCAAAACCAACATAGAAACAGATAACATAGACTGCCCACCCAAAACACATGCCCTGACCATAAACACATAAAAAACAACATAAAACAGGTCAGGACTGTTACAGAACCCCCCCCTCAAGGTGCGAACGCCGGGCGCACCAGCACAAAGTTCAGGGGAGGGTCTGGGTGGGCAGTTGACCACGGTGGTGGCTCCGGCTCAGGACGCTCTCCCCACACCACCATAGTCACTCCCCTCTTCTGTCTACCCCTTCCACTGACCACCCTAAAACTACCTTCCCCTAAATAAACAGCCAGCACCGGGACAAGGGGCAGCACCGGGACAAGGGGCAGCACCGGGACAAGGGGCAGCACCGGGACAAGGGGCAGCACCGGGACAAGGGGCAGCACCGGGACAAGGACCAGCACCGGGACAAGGGGCAGCACCGGGACAAGGGGCAGCACCGGGACAAGGGGCAGCACCGGGACAAGGGGCAGCACCGGGACAAGGGGCAGCACCGGGACAAGGGGCAGATCCCGGCTGAAGGACTCTGGCAGGTCCCGTTTGGACGGCTCTGGCAGGTCCTGGCTGGACGGCTCTGGCAGGTCCTGGCTGGACGGCTCTGGCAGGTCCTGGCTGGACGGCTCTGGCAGGTCCTGGCTGGACGGCTCTGGCAGGTCATAGCAGGATGGCTCTGGCAGGTCCTGGCTGGACGGCTCTGGCAGGTCCTGGCTGGACGGCTCTGGCAGGTCCTGGCTGGACGGCTCTGGCAGGTCCTGGCTGGACGGCTCTGGCAGGTCCTGGCTGGACGGCTCTGGCAGGTCCTGGCTGGACGACTCTGGCTGGTCATGGCAGGACGACTCTGGCAGATCCTGTCTGGTTGGCGGCTCTGGCAGATCCTGTCTGGTTGGCGCCTCTGGCAGATCCTGTCTGGTTGGCGGCTCTGGCGGATCCTGTCTGGTTGGCGGCTCTGGCGGATCCTGTCTGGCGGGCGGCTCTAGCGGCTCCTGTCTGGCGGGCGGCTCTAGCGGCTCCTGTCTGGCGGACGGCTCTGTAGGCTCATGGCAGACGGGCGGCTTTGCAGGCTCATGACAGACGGGCGGCTTTGCAGGCTCATGGCAGACGGATGGCTCATACGGCGCTGGGGAGACGGATGGCTCATACGGCGCTGGGGAGACGGATGGCTCAGATGGCGCTGGGGAGACGGATGGCTCAGATGGCGCTGGGGAGACGGATGGCTCAGATGGCGCTGGGGAGACGGATGGCTCTGTAGGAAGGAGAAGGAGAGACAGCCTGGTGCGTGGTCTAGGCACTGGCTGCGCTGGAGAGGAGGAAACAGCAGGAGAGAGAACCCGGAGAGACAGCCTGGTACGGGGGGCTGCCACCGGAGGACTGGTACATGGAGGTGGCACCGGGTCTACCGGACCGTGAAGGAGGACACGTGCTCTTGAGCACCGAGCCTCCCCAACCCTACCAGGTTGAATGATCCCCGTAGCCCTGCCAGTGCAGCGAGGTGGAATAGCCCGCACTGGCCTATGCAGGCGAACCGGGGACACCACCTGTAAGGCTGGTGCCATGTACGCCGGCCCGAGGAGACGTACTGGAGGCCAGATACGTTGGGCCGGCTTCATGACATCCGGCTCGATGCCCAACCTAGCCCTCCCAGTGCGGCAAGGTGGAATAGCCCGCACTGGGCTATGCAGGCGAACCGGGGACACCACCTGTAAGGCTGGTGCCATGTACGCCGGCCCGAGGAGACGTACTGGAGGCCAGATACGTTGGGCCGGCTTCATGACATCCGGCTCGATGCCCAACCTAGCCCTCCCAGTGCGGCAAGGTGGAATAGCCCGCACTGGGCTAAGCACGCGTACTGGGGACACCGTGCGCTTTACCGCATAACACGGTGTCTTACCAGTACGACGCCTTCTACCTCCACGGTAAGCACGGGGAGTTGGCTCGGGTATCCTACCCGGCTTTGCCACACTCCTCGTCGCCCCCCCCCAAGAAATGTTTTGGTCTGACTCACGGGCTCCCAACCGCGTCGTCGCGCTGCCTCCTCATACCAGCGCCTCTCAGCCTTCGCTGCTTCCAACTCCTCCTTTGGACGGCGATATTCCCCTGGTTGAGCCCAAGGTCCTCTACCGTCCAGGATCTCCTCCCAAGTCCAGAAGTCCTTGTTGCTCCGTAGAGCATTCCCATACCGCTTGGTCTTAGCGTGGTGGGTGATTCTGTTAAGGCTGTCGCTCTCCTCATCCTCAGATGAGGTGAGGAGAGAAGGATCTTCAGACCAAAATGCGGTTTGCGGGAAATAAGCCATCTTTTATTTTATAAACGACAAAACTGAATAATGATGGCAACAAGAAAACAAACACTTTAACAAACTTACAAAATAACAAAACGACGTAGAACGAGACCTGAACATAAACTTACATAACTGAACGTAAACTCACGAACAGGAAACAGACGACATCGAAACGTAATGAACAGCCAAACAGTCCCATATGTGAAAATACATCGAACACGAGAGACATCACAGGAGACAATCACCCACAAACAAACAGTGAGAACGCCCTACCTAAATATGACTCTTAATTAGAGGAAAACGCAAACCACCTGCCTCTAATCAAGAGCCATACCAGGTAACCCAAAACCAACATAGAAACAGATAACATAGACTGCCCACCCAAAACACATGCCCTGACCATAAACACATAAAAAACAACATAAAACAGGTCAGGACTGTTACAATCTAACTATAGAATTTGAATAATCATTATATTTCCATGATTTCAACAGTTCACACAAGTGTTCACTCAAGTCGCAAGTCAAATAGTAATTGCAATATTTGGTTAAAAATAAGGCATAGTTTTTTTGCCCATATCGTGCAGTCCTAAATTGAAGTCTGAAAATGATCTCAAATTAGTGCAGGAAATGCATTTTATTTTTGAAAAAGCTGAAAATAATTTTGGGTTTAAGTTTAATTGAACAGTATAAAACAATGAGAATAGAGAAAGACACCTTGAAATCACTTAGAATGTACAGTGCACGAATAACTCATCAAGCAAAATGAAAGCACACTTTTATCATTGAAAAACAAAACACCATCAAATACCATCATACCATAATTTAATACCATCATATAATATCCCAATATTGGGATATTATATTTTGGCCATATCGCCCAGCCCTATCAATAGCCTTCCCTCACTTTACCCTGCAACCTGCTACTATGACCAAAAATTGAGAGAGAGAGAGAGAGAGAGAGAGAGAGAGAGAGAGAGAGAGAGAGAGAGAGAGAGAGAGAGAGAGAGAGAGAGAGAGAGAGAGAGAGAGGCCGGTGGAGGGGTTTGACGGCTGGAGATGGCTGTGATTTTTCCCAGGCTCCCAAGGGGCACAGGAAGAGACGGCATTGTATTCTGACAACGCCGCCTGTGAAAAGCACTGTGTGTGTGTGTATCTCATGATTTTACATGTGGAATATCACACAATTTCACATGTGTAATTTCATGTTATCACATTAACTTCACATAACATAACATGATCACATGAAAACACACACACTTCACATGTGATCACGTGAAATTCATGTGGTTTTTCTGTAAGGGGTGTGTTTGCGTGTGTGTGTGTGTAAAGAGGCTCAGTGGTTCCTCTCTGTTTCAGTGCGTCTAGGCAGGGTGTTTAACCACCTACACTGCACTGTACTTCAGGTGGATGAGGAGAATAGAGGAGGTTAGGAGAAAAATGGAAAGAGAGAGAGAGACAGAGAGAGAGAAAGGGGGAAAAAGGGGTATTTAAGGTATAGCTGTGATATCAAAGGACCATGCAATGCTTACTGGCACGGAACTCAGATCTGGGCTGGAGAGGGGGGAGTGGGGGATATTGAGTGGTGATGACAGGAGAACACAAATACACAGATCACTGTTCTACTCTTCATGGAGCAAAAGAGAAGGAAAGAGAGAGAGAGAGACAGAGAGAGAGAGAGAGAGAGAGAGACAGATGTAAATATCTCCATTGCATCATGGTATGATAAATTAGATACACAGTAGAGATTCTGACTAGACCGACTATAACTCCAGGAACTAGAGGAACGGTTGAGATTCTCTTCCATCAAGCAGAGAGGGCGCGAGAGAGGAAGAGAGGGAAAGAGAGAGAGCGAGTGAGGCGAAGAGAGGGAAAGAGAGAGACAGAGAGAGAGTGAGAGAGGAAGAGAAGGAAAGAGAGAGAGTGAGATAGGAAGAGAGGGAAGGAGAGAGAGAGAGAGAGAGAGAGAGTGAGAGAGGAAGAGAAGGAAAGAGAGAGAGTGAGATAGGAAGAGAGGGAAGGAGAGAGAGAGAGAGAGAGAGAGAGTGAGAGAGGAAGAGAGGGAAAGAGAGAGACCGAGAGGGAATGAGAGAGGAAGAGAGTGAAAGAGAGAGACAGAAAGAGAGTGAGAGAGGAAGAGAGGGAAAGATGGAAAGCAACAGGGTGGTATGTTTGAGGTTGGTAAGGCATATAAGGGAGGAAATAACCACTGCATACACACACAGACGCACACACAGACACGCAGGTGCAACAACACAGAATAAAGAGCTACTTGTGTGAGGTACGGTTGAGGGTTTGTGTCCAGTGCTGGAGGTTTCAGAGGAAACAGAGGGAGAATGCAGTCAGAAAAGAAGGAAGGAGGGAGAAGGTAGAAAGAGAAAGGATAAGAGTGGAGAAGTAGAAGTTCTCTTCATTTACATAATCCACCTTCATTATAATCACTATAGTTACTACTAGAGTTACTCTGCTGCTCTTTTCATATAGGGGCCTCAACTCAAATAATGTTGTCCTGTTTATAGGCCTATGTACAGTATGTGCGTGTGTGCGTGTGTGTGTGTGTGTGTGTGTGTGTGTGTGTGTGATGTCACTAGTTTGGCAGTATAGAGAGTCAGGGAGGAGGAATTTGGGGATCTGGGATAACGGGAAACAAAGTGTGGATTTTCAGCCAAGGAACTCCAGGAAGCACGGAAATTCTATCTGATACAGTGTCTAGGGGAGGGGAAACACTGACGCACCGGGGGGAACTAAAACAACGCAATACCGACCACATCACGCTATTGTGTCACCAACCTTGAAATAAAACACACACATACACAAGCTTGTCCACACAAACCCACACCAATAAATACAGTGTTTTTCAGTTATCAAATGCAAACACACACACACACACACACACACACACACACACACACACACACACACACACACACACACACACACACACACACACACACACACACACACACACACACACACACACACACACACACACACACACACACACACACACACACACACACACACACACCTGTTGCTGCTGGAGGTGCAGTAGGTCCACTGGGCTGATCTCCCCATTGGTGTCTCCGTTGGACCCGCCTTCTCTCCCTCCCCCGCCATCCGATTGGCTGCTGAGGTTGCTGACTCCGTTCTGATTGGAGGTCGTAGTTCGAATGGTCTCAGAGGCTGATTCCACCATCATCACGTGGCACCTGGGAGCGAGGGAGGAGAGAGAAAGACAAACAGAGATTAGGTGACGGTGAACGAGTGCATTCATGGCAGTGTGAGCTGTGTTCTGGAGCCTGGGTCAACAAACAAAAGAGAGAGAGAGAGAGAGAGAGAGAGAGAGAGAGAGAGAGAGAGAGAGAGAGAGAGAGAGAGAGAGAGAGAGAGAGAGAGAGAGAGAGAGAGAGAGAGAGAGAGAGAGAGAGAATGAGAGAGAGAGAGAATGAGAGGGAGAGAGAGAATGAAACAGAGAATGAGAGGGAGAGAGAATGAAACAGAGAATGAGAGAGAAAGAAAGAGAGAGTGAGAGATATAGATAGAGAGAGAATGAGAGAGAGAGCGAGAGATAGAATGAAATAGAGAATGAGAGAGAGAATGAAATAGAGAATAAGAGAGAATGAGAGAGAGAATAAAATAGAGAATGAGAGAGAGAATGAGAGAAAGAGAATGAGAGAGAGAGAATGAAATAGAGAATGAGAGAGAGAGAGAGAAAGAGAATAAAATAGAGAATGAGAGAGAGAATGAGAGAGAGAGAGAGAGAGAGAGAGATAATGAAATAGAGAATGAGAGAGAGAGAATGAAATAGAGAATGAGAGAGAATGAGAGAGAGAGAATAAAATAGAGAATGAGAGAGAGAGAATGAGAGAGAGAATGAGAGAGAGAATGAGGGAAAGAGAATGAAATAGAGAATGAGAGAGAGAGAGAGAGAGAGAATGAGAGAGAGAGAATGAAATAGAGAATGAGAGAGAGAGAGAAAGACAATAGAAAGAAGAGGACACAGTGGTGCTCACACACAGATTTGACTGTAGGGCCAGGGGTGAGGGGATGGGGGTGAGTGAGAAGGTGATATATGTGTGAAGAGGGACCAAAGGTAAGGGGGGAGGAGAGGGCAGGAGAGGACAAGGGAGGAGGGAAGGAAGGAAGAGGGCAGCCTGAGGTTTGGGCCTGTAGGTCTACCTGTAAATGTCAGGGAGGGGCTGTAGGGAGGGGAGATGCTTCAGTGTGATTTGAGGTTGTCAGCTGATGTTGTGGTGAACCAAAACAGTTTGTACTTTACACCACATACTCATGACTAAGGAGCACATACACAGCCTTTTGTTTTTCCACAAGCATATATTCCATTAGCAGCGCCACCAGCGCTCTCACCTGCTCTTGTCTCAGAGAAAAATAAAACATTCATTCTCTCCGAAGGCAGGTGGAACACACACACAGACACACAGGGTTTCTCACACAATGGGTGGAATGCCCCCTGGCAGAAGCAAACACAGAGAAAGTTTATTTCTAAAACTGGTAGCAGAAATCAGTGATTGGGCTCATCATTAACAGTTCACAGGCCCAGCTCATCTGAAGCTTGTTGTGTTTTCCAAACGTCTCTCTCTCTTGTTCCTTCACTTTCTCTCTGTTTCTGTCTCTCCTTCCCACTCTCCCACGCTCACGCTTTCCCTTAACGATGGCAAATGCCTCCCCGCTCCTTGTGTTAGCGAGCTTTGTATTTTCAAAAACAACAACAAACTCAGGAGGGGCGCATTTTGTTGTGTTTGTCGAAGGAGAGCGTTCTAATTAGAGGGACCCTAAGAACACGCATCAAACATCCTCCCCTCAAAGACAACCCTGCTCTGTACACACACACACACACACACACACACACACACACACACACACACACACACACACACACACACACACGCACACACACACACACGCACACACACACACACACGTTCGCGCACAGCATATCTGGTTATTGTCAAAAGTTGTGCTTTTCGACAGACGGCTATTGGAGTTGTGTGGCTCTTTAAGCCTTGTCTCTATCTCTCAATTCAATTCAATTAAAGGGGCTTTATTTGCATGGGAAACATATGTTTACATTGCCAAAGCAATTGAAATAGATAATAAACAAAAGTGAAATAAACAATAAAAAATGAACAGTTAACATAATACTCACAAAAGGTTCCAACAGAATAAAGACATTACAAATGTCATATTATGTCTATTATTATGTCTATATAAAGTGTTGTAATGATATGCAAATAGTTAAAGTACAAAAGGGAAAATAAATAAACATGAAGGTTGTATTTACAATGGTGTTTGTTCTTCACTGGTTGCCCTTTTCTTGTAGCAACAGGTCACAAATCTTGCTGCTGTGATGGCACACTGTGGTATTTCACCCAGTAGATATGGGAGTTTATCAAAATTGGATTTGTTTTCAAATTATTTGTGGATCTGTGTAATCTGAGAGAAATATGTGTCTATAATATGGTAATACATTTGGCAGGAGGTTAGGAAGTGCAGCTCAGTTTCCACCTCATTTTGTGGGCAGTGTGCACATAGCCTGTCTTCTCTTGAGAGCCAGGTCTGCCTATGGCGGCCTTTCGCAATAGCAATGCTATGTTCACTGAGTCTGTACATAGTCAAAGCTTTCGTTAAGTTTGGGTCAGTCACGGTGGTCAGGTATTCTGCCACTGTGTACTCTCTGTTAAGGGCTAAATAGCATTCTAGTTTGCTCAGTTTTTTTGTAAATTCATTCCAATGTGTCAAGTAATTATCTTTTTGTTTTCTAATGATTTGCTTGGGTCTAATTGTGTTGCTGTCCTGGGGCTCTGTGGCGTCTGTTTGTGTTTGTGAACAGAGCCCCAGGACCAGCTTGCTTAGGGGACTCTTCTCCGGGTTCATCTCTCTGTAGGAGAGTCTCATTTTGATGTTTGTCCAATTTTGGGGATTTTTGTTTGGTGAGGGGACCCCAGACCACACAACCATAAAAGTCAATGGGTTCTATAACGGATTCAAGTATTTTTATTGATCCTAATTGGTATGTCGAATTTTATGTTCATTTTGATGGCATAGGAGGCTTTTCTTACATTGTCTCTCAGATCGTTCACAGCTTTGTGGAAGTTACCTGTGGCGCTGATGTTAAGACCGAGGTATGTATAGTTTTTTGTGTGCTCTAGGGCAACGGTGTCTAGATGGAATTTGTATTCGTGGTCCTGGCAACTGGACCTTTTTTGGAACACCATTATTATTGTCTTACTGAGATTTACTGTCAGGGCCCAGGTCTGGCAGAATCTGTGAAGAAGATTTAGGTGCTGCTGTAGGCCCTCCTTGGTTGGGGACAGAAGCACCAGATCATCAGCAAACAGTAGACATTTGACTACTGTCAACAGTTTGGACACACCTACTCATTCCAGGGTTTTCTTAATTTTTACTATTTTTTACATTGTAGAATAATAATGAAGACAGCAAAACTATGAAATAACACATGGAATCGTGTAGTAACCAAAAAAGTGTTAAACAATTCAAAATATATTTTATATTTGAGATTCTTCAAAGTAGCCACCCCTTGCCTTGATGACAGCTTTTGAGTCAACGAGGGGCACAATCTTTGTCTTTCGTGTGTCCTCAGTGGATGTGTGGGGGTTGTCAGGAGAGCAATCAGGGGAGATGACAGGGGGGCAGTTAGGAGGAGGTGGGATTATTGTCTTTTATTTTTTGGCTTCAGAAGTAGGTTCAGACTGAACATTACTCACTCAGTGTTGTGTTGGGTGGTATTTCCAGGTTGTGTTTCTTCTGCAGGTTTTGGTATGTTAGAAGTTTTGTTTTTGATAGTCCTCGGTAGTAATAGTCCATTCAAGTAATTTTGTCCAAATCAAGGTATTAGGTCTGGAATTTTGATTTGGATTGAAGGTTTTGATGTTAAGGTTAGTATCCTGTATAAGTCCTTGTGAAAAAATTCAAGTTTAACTACATTTATCCAACTCTAATTATATATTTTTGCAGAAGAACTCAGGAGCCCATGAGCTCAATCTCTCTCTCTCTCTCTCTCTCTCTCTCTCTCTCTCTCTCTCTCTCTCTCTCTCTCTCTCTCTCTCTCTCTCTCTCTCTCTCTCTCTCTCTCTCTCTCTCTCTCTCTCTCTCTCTCTCTCTCTCTCTCTCTCAGTTATGTGTGGCCAGTAGTCTCCCTCCCTCCCTCCAGAACAGGTGTAGTAGCTGCTCCTATGCTGCATTAGAAGGTCTTTAAGGGTCTTCAGGCACAGATTGAGTTTCCTCCAGACTGTACAGCTCATTGACTTCATCCCACAGCAGACGCTTCATATGCCTCTCTAACCATGAATCACTGTCTACTAGCTATCACTGCCTCTCTCTCTACCGCATACCTCCAGGAGTGGAAGAGATAGAGAGAAAGAGAGAGAGAGTTTGCAGAGAGAGTATGGAGGTGAACGAGGGTTGAAGGAGGGACCTGTCACTTTTATACAGGTAGACACACGCGTACGCATGAACAATCACACACACACAGGGCTGTGTGGTACACTATGGTGCTCTAACGGGTGTGTACTATGTCATATCCTGTAATGGGTGTATATAGCTATAGTAATAGGAGGTCAGAGCAGAGGCACAGGCATAAATCTACCTTTGATTAGAGCTGTGAGACAGACAACGCAGCACACACACACCGTTTTAAGTGTTTCTGGCAGAGCAGAAGAGCTTCCTGTGCAGAGGCCTGCCCTGACCTGTTACACACGCACGCACGCACGCACGCACGCACACACACACACACACACACACACACACACACACACACACACACACACACACACACACACACCCCAAACCCCCTGCAGCTGAACCCCTGTCCTGAGCGAGAGCAGGAAAAGGCATTCCCACTACCCTGGAGAGAGGGAGGGATGGATAGATGGAGGGAGGAAGAGGGAGGGAGGGAGAGAAAGGGAGGAGGTGTACAGATCAGAGAGATACATCATGTGTTTGGGATAGAGGGGGAATAAAGTGTTCTTCTCCCTTTTAGTTGGGATGGAGGAGAAGAGAGAGGATGGGACTGAACATGCCACAGCTATAGGACAGCGAGAGAGAGAGAGAGAGAGAGAGAGAGAGAGAGAGAGAGAGAGAGAGAGAGAGAGAGAGAGAGAGAGAGAGACACCCTGCTAGAGTAATATACGCTGACACACACTTCTCTCTGTTTCTCTCTCTAGTATGAACAGGTCCTCATGTGTAATTGATGAAGCTGGGTGGATCTTCCAATATGTCCTGTTGCTACAGGTAGCTGCTGCAACGGCTCCTTGGTAAGAACTAGGGTTGCAAATCTACCAGTCATTTACCAAAGTTAATGGATTCATCTGCAATCTATGGTAACTTTGGTAATTTATACTTGAATGACTTAAAACAAAAGTATTCATATAAAGTATTAATTGTATCTATTATAATTGTATCTACCATATGGTCTATCCACTAGACCAGAGCTCTCCAGTCCTGTTCCTGGAGAACTACCGTCCTGTAGGTTTAAGCTCCAAATCTAATCTATCGCGCAGGTGATTGTAATAATTATCTGGTTGATAAACTGAATCAGGTTAGTTACAACTGGCGTTGGAGAGAAATTCTGCAGCGGGGTAGTTCTCCAGGAACAGGACTGGAGAGCCCTGGTCTAGTGGATAGACCATATGGTTCCGGGTAGTTCTCCAGGAACAGGACTGGAGAGCCCTGGTCTAGTGGATAGACCATATGGTTCCGGGTAGTTCTCCAGGAACAGGACTGGAGAGCCCTGGTCTAGTGGATAGACCATATGGTTCCGGGTAGTTCTCCAGGAACAGGATTGGAGAGCCCTGGTCTAGTGGATAGACCATATGGTTCCGGGTAGTTCTCCAGGAACAGGATTGGAGAGCCCTGGTCTAGTGGATAGACCATATGGTTCCGGGTAGTTCTCCAGGAACAGGATTGGAGAGCCCTGGTCTAGTGGATAGACCATATGGTTCGGGGTAGTTCTCCAGGAACAGGACTGGAGAGCCCTGGTCTAGTGGATAGACTATATGGTTCGGGGTAGTTCTCCAGGAACAGGACTGGAGAGCCCTGGTCTAGTGGATAGACCATATGGTTCAGGGTAGTTCTCCAGGAACAGGACTGGAGAGCCCTGGTCTAGTGGATAGACCATATGGTTCGGGATAGTTCTCCAGGAACAGGACTGGAGAGCCCTGGTCTAGTGGATAGACCATATGGTTCGGGGTAGTTCTCCAGGAACAGGACTGGAGAGCCCTGGTCTAGTGGATAGACCATATGGTTCAAGAGAAAACAGCCTCAATGAAAAAAGCATCTAATCAATAATGGCATTATTTTCAATTAACTCTGCAACTCTTTCAACTATTGCCATTTTTCACAACTGCCAGCAGTTCAACACCAAAACATTTAAAACAGACATATTGACATAGTAAAATAAATAAAAGTCTATAAAAAATAATATAAAGGATATTTAATGCTTTAATCCTCCTATTAAACACCAAAGGTTTTCCCTATGTTGAAGGTTTATATTTCGGATAATGTTTTACAGCTTTGTAATTCAATGTTTATTTAAAATCATATTTATTTTATTATTTTATATATTTTATGTGATAAGGCCACACACAGGGCCAGAGACAATTACAGACACCTGTGATAATCTGAAGTACACAAAAAGGCCACTAGATGTCCTCTTACAAAGGTAAAAAAAACTTGAAAGCTAAAACATTTCCATTAATATACCTTCCCTTTACAACCCTAGTAAGAATCTCCTAAAAGGCCTTGTACAGCACCACGTAGGGAGGAGACGGGTGGCTGGCACTGATAACCCTGTAGGAGTGATCAACACTCATAAAATGGTTATCAGATCAGGTCTGGTCTCCCAGCCCTATCCCTCCGTAATGCCATCTCTTCCCTGTCCTACGGCTCACAATACCACGATCACTGGCTAGCTGTCTGGGAGCAATGGAGACAGGACAGTATCCTTCCAGAACTTTCTCTTCATTATCATAACTCTCTCTCACACACACTGTCACACACTGTCACACACTGTCAGATACATTCTCTCAGGAGGCAGACAGGTTGTTGACAAACTGGTTAAGATTTGCAGCTCCAGAACAGGAATGAAGTGTAGGTTTTAGTCAACTACACACATCACAGCTTGAAGTAATACAACAGTACTGACCACTAGAACCATATATATGTAAGACACCAATATGCTGTCCCAATACACTACAACATATTACAACAAAAACCATGTGATAGTACACAATGTAATCCCCCTGCTAACCTTTGCTCCAAATCCTAACCCATTGTCAGTTTTAATTTTTTTACCTTAATCTTTCCCTCGCTTTCGTCTTTCTTTGTCTTCTTCTATCTCATCCCTTGTTCTCTTTCAGGACAGGTTCAGATGCCTCTCTGTGCACATCTCTGATTGGCTCAACTCCTGCACACCTGCAGTCAACTCCTCCCCCTCCCCGTATGTGTGTGTTTGTGTGTGTGTGTATATGTGAAGTGTATGCGTGTGTGTGTATGTATGTCTGTGTGTGTGTTTACAGCAGCTTACTGGGTTATTAAGTCTTTATCATGTTAAGCCTCATGTGGGAATATTTATACTGCTCCCTGAATGCCTGTTTCCCCGCCTTGCATCAGCTCCCAGGAACGCTGCTTATTAATACAGGGAACCAGGGAGGGAGGAGGAGGGAGGGGTGTGGGGGGAGTAGGGTCTGTGCCAACACATCTCCACATCTCTCTCTGTCTGTCACTCTCTCTCTCTCTCTCTCTCTCTCTCTCATTGTCTATCAGCACACCGGCTTTACCTTTTTCAGTCTATGCCCCCTTCTCTTTCTGTTTTTTTCTCCTTATCTGTCTCCCGCTCTCTCTCTTTCAGGCCACTGAAACAGAGCTCCTCAGTGGAGTGTGCAGATTACAGTTCTGCTCTACTACAAACATACAAACTGAAACTCAGTCACAGGTGTGTGTGTGTGTGTGTGTGTGTGTGTGTGTGTGTGTGTGTGTGTGTGTGTGTGTGTGTGTGTGTGTGTGTGTGTGTGTGTGTGTGTGAGCACGCGTACTGGATCTCAAGTCTGAGGTCCACTAGAGCATCTTTAACCCTGGTAAATATAAACGCCACAGCATTTAGATAACCCAGTCACCCAACTCATGCAGATAATACCATAAACACACTCTCACCCAAACACTAGTCCCTAAGGGCAGCTAGAAAAAGCCACATATTGAGAACCTACCACCAGCATGAAGGCTGCTCTGCTCTCCAGCATTCTGCTGTGTTGTCAGGCTTCTTCTATATTTTCTTAAACAGAGAGTGCATTCCAGAAATGTGTATCTAAAATAAACAAACAGCTTTGTGTTTGACTGCAGTTTTCTCTACTCTGAGACCTGTACGTGTATGTGCGTACATGCGGGTGTGTAGATAAATGAATGCCGGTTCTTTGTTTGTTTGAGTCACCAGAGGAAGGACAGGGTGTGTTTATGTGAGCTAGACCGCAGGCCAGAGGGCAGGTGTCTGTATGTGTGTTTGTGTATATGTGAGAGAGAATAGTGTGTCCATATGGGCTGTCTCTGGCCAGTAAACCTGTATTTCCCTCTCTGCCCTGCACTTCCCCTGTATCCTGCCTGTCCCATCACCATCAAAGGCCTCAGGCTTCCCTCTCGCGTCCATTCAGCCTGCTGATCCTCCCTAACCTCTCCACTCTCCTCCCCCTGCTCCCCATTAGGACAGGCTGGAATGTTCTGACAGTAAAGGAGAGATCCTTGCTTGAAGACTGCTTAGCTGGGCACTCAACCATTCCTCTTTTATACGGGGGGGGGGGGGGGGGGGGGGGGGCGCTCTGGGGATACACAGAGATGCACGCACGGACACACACACAGGCTCTCTCTAGCCGTGGCACACTGCTACACTTGGCATTATTTTTCTGTGTGTGTGCTCAACCACCCAAAAGACCAACACTGCAGCACAGTCGACTACCTCTCCTCCCTGCTCCCGTCCTCCTCTCCTCCCTGCTCCCGTCCTCCTCTCCTCTGTCAATGGGAATAAAGAAAGGAAGAGGAAAAAGAGAATATCTGCGTGGCATTTTTGAGCTGCTGAAGATTAGCTTCAATAAAAGAAGATGAGGTCAGAGGAAAGCAGAAATCACCAAACACACACTTGGCCAGGTACTCATCCACTCACTCCCTCTTTCATTATTCAGACATCGCTCTCTCTCCCCCTCTCTTCTTTGCTCATCTGCTACAGTGTGGATATCCCTTCATTCAGCCCAGCTGTCTCTTTAGCGAGTTGATTGGTTGATAGCAGCCATATAGCCACAAGCTAAAGGCCAACGCTAGCTGTCTCAGGCTGCACTGGCCCCTCTAAAACACTAGCAAGTTAGCCTTTAGCGCACGGCTAAGCTAATGCTAGCTATCGCAGGCTCTGTTGGCTTATAACCAGTGCTAGCAGGTGAGCTGAATTAGCTGCCAGACAGACAGGAGTTAGCAGAGAGCTACGGGTCAAGGGTTTTCAGGCCGGCTGGATGGCTTCAAAGGGCCTCAGGCCTAGAGAGAGACAGGCTGTACTGGCCTCTTCCCAGCCTTACCCAGCTGATTTAGTCTAACATATAAAGGTCTTTCTATAAACTAGTGTACCAGCGAGGATTTCCTACACTAGACACCTTGTTTCAGCAGTTGATAAGTCAATGTGATAATCTGCCAATGTTTTTCATGTCATTACATGAAGATATAAGGGGGATCATAGCTATATTCAATCAAATTAAAGTTGATTTAAACCTATTTCTAACCCTTTATCATGGTTGGTGTCTTGACGGATTTATATCATATATTAATCATTAATCAGTTAAATTGAACATTGAACTTGAACCCTGTAAGAATCCTGGATCTAGCTGTTGGACAGCTTTTTGTATAGAGATCTCAGAAATGTAGTGTAACTATGTCTCCTTATGCTGAAAACAGTTTAATGGACACACAAATCCTAAATGATGTATGCGATTGCAAAATCGAATGCTTCTAACCAAAAGAGTCACCTTACCTTAATACTTAAAACCTAAATCCTAGCTGTCATTAACATGATTCTTCAGTAATTATGCATAATATTGGATGTGCATTTGGTGTCCAGCTGATTAGTTAAGCGTGATATTTTCACACGTCATCATCTGATCCAGGAAGTTATTTTCTGAATGACAGTCAAGTAACGAACAGCTGTTGTGATTGCGCATGTGATGCAACAACCTCTCAAGTACTGGAAAACAAGTATACACAAGGAATGTCAAGAATATCTTGGTGTCTCATTCGTTATGCCGGTGAAGACAGTTGTGCCTGGATCAACATTGGATCTGACATCTAACATCCCTAGCTAATGTATGTTGATCAGTCACAGTCAATCGATGTTTGAAAAGTCATAGTCATTCGATCAATAATATAATAAAACTCTTAGCAACATGTTTTACATTTAATTTACAATCTGTAGAAACTATGAGAATAGAAATGTTGATAGCTTTTGTGAAACATCACAGCAGTTGAAAATTATATGGCAAATATGTCACATCATATAAATCCAATATGGATAGTGTTAAGAGATAGATGGGAGGGTTTGAGGTGTAGCTGAAGGATGGGACTAGATGGTCTTCAGAGATAGATGGGGGGGTTTGAGGTGTTGCTGAAGGATGGGACTAGATGGTCTTCAGAGATAGATGGGAGGGTTTGAGGTGTAGCTGAAGGATGGGACTAGATGGTCTTCAGAGATAGATGGGAGGGTTTGAGGTGTAGCTGAAGGATGGGACTAGATGGTCTTCAGAGATAGATGGGAGGGTTTGAGGGGAGCTGAAGGATGGGACTAGATGGTCTTCAGAGATAGATGGGAGGGTTTGAGGGGAGCTGAAGGATGGGACTAGATGGTCTTCAGAGATAGATGGGAGGGTTTGAGGTGTAGCTGAAGGATGGGACTAGATGGTCTTCAGAGATAGATGGGAGGGTTTGAGGTGTAGCTGAAGGATGGGACTAGATGGTCTTCAGAGATAGATGGGAGGGTTTGAGGTGTAGCTGAAGGATGGGACTAGATGGTCTTCGGAGATAGATGGGAGGGTTTGAGGTGTAGCTGAAGGATGGGACTAGATGGTCTTCAGAGATAGATGGGAGGGTTTGAGGTGTAGCTGAAGGATGGGACTAGATGGTCTTCAGAGATAGATGGGAGGGTTTGAGGTGTAGCTGAAGGATGGGACTAGATGGTCTTCAGAGATAGATGGGAGGGTTTGAGGGGAGCTGAAGGATGGGACTAAAAACAACCAAAAGATAACTACTGTAAATATAATGTGTCCGTAAAATGTATATAGTATGTATAAGCTGGACGTAGAAGCCTAAGTGTTGTTGTTCATTAGTTTACTCCAATTAGGGGAGGAGTGGTGGGGTTAGGGGAAAATAATAAAGGAAAATACATTAAAAAATATATATATACAGTACAAATCAAAAGTTTGGACACACCTATTCATTCAAGCATTTTTCTTTCTTTTTACTATTTTCTACATTGTAGAATAGTGAAGACATCAAAACTATGAAACACATACGGAATCATGTAGTAACCAAAAAAGTATATTTTAGATTTTAGATTCTTGAAAGTAGCCACCCATTGCCTTGATGAAAGCTTTGCACACTCTTGGCATTCAATCTTGGCAAGCAGATTCATGAGGTAGTCACCTGGAATGCTTATCCAACAGTCTTGAAGGAGTTCCCACATATGCTGAGCACTTGTTGGCTGCTTTTCCTTCATTCTGCAGTCCAACTCATCCAAAAACATCTCAATTGGGTTGAGGTCGGGTGATTGTGGAGGCCAGGTCATCTGATGCAGCACTCCAGTACTCTCCTTTTTGGTCAAATAGCCCATACACAGCCTGGATGTGTGTTGGTTCATTGTCCTGTTGAAAAACAAATGATAGTTCCACTAAGCGCAAACCAGATGGGATGGCGTATCGCTACAGAATGCTGTGGTAGCCATGCTGGTTAAATGTACCTTGAATTCTAAATAAATCACTGACAGTGTCACCAGCAAAGTACCCCCACACCATCACACCTCTGACTCCATGCTTCACAGTGGGGACCACACATGTGGAGATCATTCGTTCACCTACTCTGTGTCTCACAAAGACACGGCGGTTGAAACCAAACATATCAAATTTGGACTCATCAGACCAAAGAACAGATTTCCACTGGTCTAATGTCCATTTCTCGTGTTTCTTGGCCCAAGCAAGTCTCTTCTTCTTATTGGTGTCCTTTAGTAGTGTTTTTTTTCCAGCAATTCAACCATGAAGGCCTGATTCAAGCAGTCTCCTCTGAACTGTTGATGTTGAGATGTGTCTGTTACTTGAACTTTGTGAAGCATTTATCTGGGCTGCAATCTGAGGTGCAGTTAATTGCCGATTTCTGAGGCTCTAATGAACTTATCCTCTGCAGCAGAGGTAACTCTGGGTCTTCCATTCCTGTGGCGGTCCTCATGAAAGCCAGTTTCATCATAGCGCTTGATGGTTTTTGCGACTGCACTTGAAGAAACTTTCAAAGTTCTTGAAATGTTCCGTATTGACTGACCTTCATGTCTTAAAGTAATGATAGACTCTCCTCCCTTTCTGCATCCTTTGACTCTCTATGTCCCCTATCCTCCAGGCCGGCTCGGTCCTCCCCTCCTGCTCCGTGGCTCGACGACTCATTGCGAGCTCACAGAACAGGGCTCCGGGCAGCCGAGCGGAAATGGAGGAAAACTCGCCTCCCTGCGGACCTGGCATCCTTTCACTCCCTCCTCTCTACATTCTCCTCTTCTGTCTCTGCTGCTAAAGCCAATTTCTACCACTCTAAATTCCAAGCATCTGCCTCTAACCCTAGGAAGCTCTTTGCCACCTTCTCCTCCCTCCTGAATCCTCCTCCCCCTCCTCCCTCTCTGCTGATGACTTCGTCAACCATTTTGAAAAGAAGGTCGACGACATCCGATCCTCGTTTGCTAAGTCAAACGACACCGCTGGTTCTGCTCACACTGCCCTACCCTGTGCTTTGACCTCTTTCTCCCCTCTCTCTCCAGATGAAATCTCGCGTCTTGTGACGGCCGGCCGCTCAACAACCTGCCCGCTTGACCCTATCCCCTCCTCTCTTCTCCAGACCATTTCCGGAGACCTTCTCCCTTACCTCACCTCGCTCATCAACTCATCCTTGACCGCTGGCTACGTCCCTTCCGTCTTCAAGAGAGCGAGAGTTGCACCCCTTCTGAAAAAACCTACACTCGATCCCTCTGATGTCAACAACTACAGACCAGTATCCCTTCTTTCTTTTCTCTCCAAAACTCTTGAACGTGCCGTCCTTGGCCAGCTCTCCTGCTATCTCTCTCAGAATGACCTTCTTGATCCAAATCAGTCAGGTTTCAAGACTAGTCATTCAACTGAGACTGCTCTTCTCTTGTGTCACGGAGGCGCTCCGCACTGCTAAAGCTAACTCTCTCTCCTCTGCTCTCATCCTTCTAGACCTATCGGCTGCCTTTGATACTGTGAACCATCAGATCCTCCTCTCCACCCTCTCCGAGCTGGGCATCTCCGGCGCGGCCCACGCTTGGATTGCGTCCTACCTGACAGGTCGCTCCTACCAGCTGGCGTGGCGAGAATCTGTCTCCGCACCACGTGCTCTCACCACTGGTGTCCCCCAGGGCTCTGTTCTAGGCCCTCTCCTAGTCTCGCTATACACCAAGTCACTTGGCTCTGTCATATCCTCACATGGTTTCTCCTATCATTGCTATGCAGACGATACACAATTAATCTTCTCCTTTCCCCCCTCTGATAACCAGGTGGTGAATCGCATCTCTGCATGTCTGGCAGACATATCAGTGTGGATGACGGATCACCACCTCAAGCTGAACCTCGGCAAGACGGAGCTGCTCTTCCTCCCGGGGAAGGACTGCCCGTTCCATGATCTCGCCATCACGGTTGACAACTCCATTGTGTCCTCCTCCCAGAGTGCTAAGAACCTTGGCGTGATCCTGGACAACACCCTGTCGTTCTCAACTAATATCAAGGCGGTGACCCGTTCCTGTAGGTTCATGCTCTACAACATTCACAGAGTACGACCCTGCCTCACGCAGGAAGCGGCGCAGGTCCTAATCCAGGCACTTGTCATCTCCCGTCTGGATTACTGCAACTCGCTGTTGGCTGGGCTCCCTGCCTGTGCCATTAAACCCCTACAACTCATCCAGAACGCCGCAGCCCGTCTGGTGTTCAACTTTCCCAAGTTCTCTCACGTCACCCCGCTCCTCCGCTCTCTCCACTGGCTTCCAGTTGAAGCTCGCATCCGCTACAAGACCATGGTGCTTGCCTACGGAGCTGTGAGGGGAACGGCACCTCCGTACCTTCAGGCTCTGATCAGGCCCTACACCCAAACAAGGGCACTGCGTTCATCCACCTCTGGCCTGCTCGCCTCCCTACCTCTGAGGAAGTACAGTTCCCGCTCAGCCCAGTCAAAACTGTTCGCTGCTCTGGCACCCCAATGGTGGAACAAACTCCCTCACGACGCCAGGTCAGCGGAGTCAATCACCACCTTCCGGAGACACCTGAAACCCCACCTCTTTAAGGAATACCTATGATAGGATAAAGTAATCCTTCTAACCCCCCCCCACCCCCTTAAAAGAGTTTGATGCACTATTGTAAAGTGGTTGTTCCACTGGATATCATAAGGTGAATGCACCAATTTGTAAGTCGCTCTGGATAAGAGCGTCTGCTAAATGACTTAAATGTAAATGTAATAGACTGCCATTTCTCTTTGCTTATTTGAGGTGTTCTTGCCATAATAAGGACTTGGTCTTTTACCAAATAGGGCTGTCTTCTGTATACCACCTCTACCTTGTGACAACACAACTGATTGGTTCAAACACATTAAGAAGGAAAGAAATTCCACAAATGAACTTTTAACAAGGCACACCTGTTAATTGAAATTCATTCCAAGTGACTACCTCATGAAGCTTGTTGAAAGAATGCCAAGTGTGCAAAGCTGTCATCAAGGCAAAGGGTGGCTACTTTGAAGAATCTAAAATATAAAGTATATTTTGATTTGTTGAACACTTTTTTGGTTACCACATGGTTCCATATGTGTTATTTCATAGTTTTGATGTCTTCACTATTATTTTAGAATGTAGGAAACAGTAAAAATAAAGAAAAACCCTTGAATAAGTAGGTGTGTCCAAACTTTTGACTGGTAATGTATATATATATATACTCTCTACTCTACTCAGCAAACTGGATGCAGTTTATCACAGTGCCATCCGTTTTGTTACTAAAGCACCTTATACGACCCACCACTGCGACCTGTATGCCCTAGTCGGCTGGCCCTCGCTACATGTTCGTCGTCAGACCCACTGGCTCCAGGTCATCTACAAGGCTATGCTAGGTAAAGTGCCGCCTTATCTCAGTTCACTGGTCACGATGGCTACACCCACCCGTAGCACGCGCTCCAGCAGGTGTATCTCACTGATCATCCCTAAAGCCAAAACCTCATTTGGACGCCTTTCCTTCCAGTTCTCTGCTGCCTGTGACTGGAACGAATTGCAAAAATCTCTGAAGTTGGAGACTTTTATCTCCCTCAACAACTTTAAAAATCTGCTATCCGAGCAGCTAACCGATCGCTGCAGCTGTACATAGTCCATCTGTAAACTACCCACCCAATTTACCTACCTCACCCCCATACTGCTTTTATTTACTTTTCTGCTCTTTTGCACACCAGTATCTCTTCTTGCACATGATCATCTGATGATTTATCACTCCAGTGTTAATTCTGCTAAATTGTAATTATTCGATTTATTGCCTACCTCATGCCTTTTGCACACATTGTATATAGATTCTCTTTTTCCTACCATGTTATTGACTTGTTTATTGTTTACTCCATGTGTAACTCTGTGTTGTTGTCTGTTCACACTGCTATGCTTTATCTTGGCCAGGTCGCAGTTGCAAATGAGAACTTGTTCTCAACTAGCCTACCTGATTAAATAAAGGTGAAATAAAAATAAAAAATGAGAGAGGCCTGTAGTTTTCATCATAGGTACACTTCAACTATGACAGACAAAATGAGAAAAAAAATCCAGAAAATCACATTGTAGGATTTTTAATGAATTGATTTGCAAATTATGGTGGAAAATAAGTATTTGGTCAATAACAAAAGTTTATCTCAATACTTTGTTATATACCCTTTGTTGGCAATGACAGAGGTCAAACGTTTTCTGTAAGTCTTCACAAGGTTTTCACACACTGTTGCTGGTATTTTGGCCCATTCCTCCATGCAGATCTCCTCTAGAGCAGTGATGTTTTGGGGCTGTTGCTGGGCAACACGGACTTTCAACTCCCTCCAAAGATTTTCTATGGAGTTGAGATCTGGAGACTGGCTAGGCCACTCCAGGACCTTGAAATGCTTCTTACGAAGCCACTCCTTCGTTGCCCGGGCGGTGTGTTTGGGATCATTGTCATGCTGAAAGACCCAGCCACGTTTCATCTTCAATGCCCTTGCTGATGGAAGGAGGTTTTCACTCAAAATCTCACGATACAAGGCCCCATTCATTCTGTCCTTTACATGGATTAGTCGTCCTGGTCCCTTTGCTGAAAAACAGCCCCAAAGCATGATGTTTCCACCCCCATGCTTCACAGTAGGTATGGTGTTTTTTGGATGCAACTCAGCATTCTTTGTCCTCCAAACACAACGAGTTAAGTTTTTACCAAAAAGTTATATTTTGGTTTCATCTGACCATATGAAATTCTCCCAATCTTCTTCTGGATCATCCAAATGCTCTCTAGCAAACTTCAGACGGGCCTGGACATGTACTGGCTTAAGCAGGGGGACACGTCTGGCACTGAAGGATTTGAGTCCCTGGCGGCGTAATGTGTTACTGATGGTAGGCTTTGTTACTTTGGTCCCAGCTCTCTGCAGGTCATTCACTAGGTCCCCCCGTGTGGTTCTGGGATTTTTGCTCACCGTTCTTGTGATCATTTTGACCCCACGGGGTGAGATCTTGCGTGGAGCCCCAGATCGAGGGAGATTATCAGTGGTCTTGTATGTCTTCCATTTCCTAATAATTGCTCCCACAGTTGATTTCTTAAAACCAAGCTGCTTACCTATTGCAGATTCAGTCTTCCCAGCCTGGTGCAGGTCTACAATTTTGTTTCTGGTGTCCTTTGACAGCTCTTTGGTCTTGGCCATAGTGGAGTTTGGAGTGTGACTGTTTGAGGTTGTGGACAGGTGTCTTTTATACTGATAACAAGTTCAAACAGGTGCCATTAATACAGGTAACGAGTGGAGGACAGAGGAGCCTCTTAAAGAAGAAGTTACAGGTCTGTGAGAGCCAGAAATCTTGCTTGTTTGTAGGTGACCAAATACTTATTTTCCACCATAATTTGCAAATAAATTCATTAAAAATCCTACAATGTGATTTTCTGGATTTTCTTTTCTAATTTTGTCTGTCATAGTTGAAGTGTACCTATGATGAAAAATACAGGCCTCTCTCATCTTTTTAAGTGGGAGAACTTGCACAATTGGTGGCTGACTAAATACTTTTTTGCCCCACTGTATATATATATATATATATTAAAGCTGATCTACCCCCCCCAAAAAAGAGCAAAAAATAGTTGCTAGGAATGTCTAGAATGTGCCTCCATCATTCCGTGGGTGAAGACAGCTGTACCTGGATCCACGTAGGATCTGATATCCCTAGCTAATTGATCATCTGTTGTTGTCTGCTTGATTTACAGCAGGTCCTCTTTGGATTTAACAGAGAAAGCATTAAGGTAATACATTTATGTTTTCATATGTTTTTGTGGCTCGGATTGGACACCAAGTATACTGTGAGTAATTGTGTAGGATAGACTATTGCGCAACACCCAACGCAATTCATGTGAATTATTCTGGAGATATTCTACAACAATATGATCTGCTAATGAAATAACATGACAAATACATGTTGTTTTCCATGTTTCACCTGCAATTTTAAACAATACAAGGTGCTTGAAGTTTGGGAGCTCAGAAATTCAAGTACTGAAATAGGTCTCCCCTCCCCTTGTCTCCCCTCCCCTGTGTCTCCCCCTCCCCTCCCCTGTGTCTCCCCCTCCCCTCCCCTTGTCTCCCCTGTGTCTCCCCCTCCCCTCCCCTGTGTCTCCCCCTCCCCTTGTCTCCCTTCCCCTGTGTCTCCCCCTCCCCTTGTCTCCCCTCCCATGTGTCTCCCCCTCCCCTCCCCTGTGTCTCCCGCTCCCCTCCCCTGTGTCTCCCCCTCCCCTCCCCTCGTCTCCCCTCCCCTGTGTCTCCCCTCCCCTGTGTCTCCCCCTCCCCTTGTCTCCCCTCCCCTGTGTCTCCCCCTCCCCTCCCCTGTGTCTCCCCCTCCCCTCCCCTGTGTCTCCCCCTCCCCTTGTCTCCCCCTCCCCTTGTCTCCCCTCCCCTGGGTCTCCCTCTCCCCTCCCCTGTGTCTCCCCCTCCCCTCCCCTGTGTCTCCCCCTCCCCTTGTCTCCCCTCCCATGTGTCTCCCCCTCCCCTCCCCTGTGTATCCCCCTCCCCTTGTCTCCCCCTCCCCTCCCCTGTGTCTCCCCCTCCCCTCCCCTGTGTATCCCCCTCCCCTGTGTCTCCCCCTCCCCTCCCATGTGTCTCCCCCTCCCCTCCCCTGTGTCTCCCGCTCCCCTCCCCTAAGTCTCCCCCTCCCCTCCCCTCGTCTCCCCTCCCCTGTGTCTCCCCTCCCCTGTGTCTCCCCCTCCCCTTGTCTCCCCTCCCCTGTGTCTCCCCCTCCCCTCCCCTGTGTCTCCCCCTCCCCTCCCCTGTGTCTCCCCCTCCCCTTGTCTCCCCTCCCCTGTGTCTCTCCCTCCCCTTGTCTCCCCTCCCCTGGGTCTCCCTCTCCCCTCCCCTGTGTCTCCCCCTCCCCTCCCCTGTGTCTCTCCCTCCCCTTGTCTCCCCTCCCATGTGTCTCCCCCTCCCCTCCCCTGTGTTTCCCCCTCCCCTTGTCTCCCCTCCCCTGTGTCTCCCCCTCCCCTTGTCTCCCATCCCCTGTGTCTCCCCCTCCCATCCCCTGTGTCTCCCCCTCCCCTCCCCTGTGTCTACCCCTCCCCTCCCCTTGTCTCCCCTCCCCTGTGTCTCCCCCTCCCCTTGTCTCCCCTCCCCTGTGTCTCCCCCCTCCCCTCCCATGTGTCTCCCCCTCCCCTCCCCTGTGTCTCCTCCTCCCCTTGTCTCCCCTCCCCTGTGTCTCCCCCTCCCCTTGTCTCCCCTCCCCTGTGTCTCCCCCTCCCCTCCCATGTGTCTCCCCCTCCCCTCCCCTGTGTCTCCCGCTCCCCTCCCCTGTGTCTCCCCCTCCCCTCCCCTTGTCTCCCCTCCCCTGTGTCTCCCCCTCCCCTTGTCTCCCCTCCCCTGTGTCTCCCCCTCCCCTTGTCTCCCCTCCCCTGTGTCTCCCCCTCCCCTCCCCTGTGTCTCCCCTCCCCTGTGTCTCCCCCTCCCCTTGTCTCCCCTCCCCTGTGTCTCCCCCTCCCCTCCCATGTGTCTCCCCCTCCCCTCCCCTGTGTCTCCCGCTCCCCCTCCCCTGTGTCTCCCCCTCCCCTCCCCTTGTCTCCCCTCCCCTGTGTCTCCCCTCCCCTGTGTCTCCCCCCTCCCCTTGTCTCCCCTCCCCTGTGTCTCCCCCTCCCCTCCCCTGTGTCTCCCCCTCCCCTCCCCTTGTCTCCCCTTCCCTGTGTCTCCCCTCCCCTGTGTCTCCCCCTCCCCTCCCATGTGTCTCCCCCTCCCCTGTGTCTCCCCCTCCCCTCCCATGTGTCTCCCCCTCCCCTGTGTCTCCCCCTCCCCTCCCATGTGTCTCCCCCCTCCCCTTGTCTCCCCTCCCCTATGTCTCCCCCTCCCCTCCCCTGTGTCTCCCCCTCCCCTTGTCTCCCCTCCCCTGTGTCTCCCCCTCCCCTCCCGTGTCTCCCCCTCCCCTTGTCTCCCATCCCCTGTGTCTCCCCCTCCCATCCCCTGTGTCTCCCCCTCCCCTTGTCTCCCATCCCCTGTGTCTCCCCCTCCCCTTGTCTCCCCTCCCCTGTGTCTCCCCCTCCCCTCCCGTGTCTCCCCCTCCCCTTGTCTCCCATCCCCTGTGTCTCCCCCTCCCATCCCCTGTGTCTCCCCCTCCCATCCCCTGTGTCTCCCCCTCCCCTTGTCTCCCCTCCCCCTGTTTCTCCTATAGGAGAGGAGACTTGCGAGGAAACACGTTTCATTGTGAACCGTCACAATAATAATCTACTGTAGTTAAAGGACAATTCAATGATCAAGGTCAGGGACCGACCTGACAGAGAAGGGAGAGGAGAGAGACAGAGGGAAGAGGAGAGTAGGGATAGAGAGAAAGAAATAGAGGAGGAGGGACAGGGAAAGGGAGCCAGATAAAAGATGAGTGTGCCTTGAACTGAAGGAGACAATAATAAAAAGTTGATATTAAAAAAGAACACGCACCGACCCACAGCCTAGAGTCTGGACTGGCCATATGGTGCTTGGGCTTTCTGAGCATGTGTGTGGGGGTGTGTGTCCGCATGTGAGTGTGTGTGAGATTGTGGTTCTTTGAAGACAAAGTCCCTGTTTGCCTAGGCCATAAAGATTAGAGCTCTCAGTCAGGTGGGCTTAGGAGCCATAGGTAAACACACACCACATTCCACACAGATGAGATCGCTCCGTGTGTGTGTGTGTGTGAGTGACCAAGGCAAACATTCCCTCCTTCCTCAACCCCGACCCCTCTTTTTAGAGTGCAGTAAGTGATTTGCCAGTTTGCCTGTAGACTGCTAAAAGCCCAGCTAGCATATTTGGTTCCATGGAAGTTATGGGAACCCTGGACGTTTTCCTGGAAGGTTTTATTAAAGAGAACGTAAATGATAGGTTATTTGAAGATTATTAATTAATGTTCTGAGAACATGTTTCAATAAGACGTTTAATAACACTGCTAGCTTAGGTTAACCGTTTTGAACTCCAAGCACAGATAGGACACATGGAAATTAATTTTATTAACATTTATTTTTTTGTAGCAGTGTCAAACCTACAATCTTCTGTTCTCTATCCATGGAATTAGTCCACTGTGCCACCAGAATGGAGCTAGCATACTGTATTTTTTTACACATACAAAGCTGTTCATTTCAGTCTATCCAAATAGACCCCATTTCAAAGGAAACAAGCACTCATTAAGATCAGGTGTGGCCAATTAGTGGGCCAACACACCTGAACACACTTACCAAGATAGAGGATAGAGAAATGTTTGTTGACGCTGCGAATGGAATGTATATGTTCTTAAATAATATTCTTTAAACGTTACTAATGTGTTCTTGTGTTTTTTATTTAAAGTTTCTTAATGTTCTCTGAACAATTTGAGAACATGACTTTAAATAGAACAATGAGGAAACCTGGAGGAAACGTTATGCTGAAGTACTGAAATTCCCACTTAAGAAACATATGGTTCTCAGAACGTTATGTGCTAGCTGGGAGTGGAGCTCTCCACATACACACACACACACATACACACATGAATGCACACACACAGCTACACACAGACAAATATTTGGAGAAGGAGCAGGCCTCTCACACACCTCATTTATCTTAGGTAAAATCACGAGTCCTACACTCTGAAGAATTGAGGGTTATTAGTGTGAGCGTGCATGTGTGCGTTGTGTGTGTGGAATGTGAATGTGTACAATGTGTGTGTGTGTGTGTGTGTGTGAGGAATAAGGGTCAAGACATCGGCCGGTTGAACATCCTCTTGTGATCATGAGAATGAATAATCCCCTCCGTCCCCCCTCTCTCACCCTCTGCCCCCCCCCCCTCTCACCCCCCCTCCTTTTCCAGTATTAGGGGGTAATAGCAGGGTAAGGGCAGGCTATGACAGTCCACAGTGTTAATACCCAGATTGTATTTAACATGGCAGAACAGAGGTTAGGGAGGGGGGTAGAGCGGGGGAGAGAGAGAGAACAGAGGTTAGGGAGGGGGAGAGAGAACAGAGGTTAGGAAGGGGAGAGAGAGGGAGAGAGGGGGAGATCGAGAGAAAACAGAGGTTAGGGAGGGGGGTAGAGAGGGGGAGAGAGAACAGAGGTTAGGGAGGGGGGTAGAGAGGGGGAGAGAGAACAGAGGTTAGGGAGGGGGGTAGAGAGGGGGAGAGAGAACAGAGGTTAGGGAGGGGGGTAGAGAGGGGGAGAGAGAACAGAGGTTAGGGAGGGGGGGTAGAGAGAACAGAGGTTAGGGAGGGGGTAGAGAGAACAGAGGTTAGGGAGGGGGGTAGAGAGAACAGAGGTTAGGGAGGGGGGTAGAGAGGGGGAGAGAGAACAGAGGTTAGGGAGGGGGGTAGAGAGAACAGAGGTTAGGGAGGGGGTAGAGAGAACAGAGGTTAGGGAGGGGGTAGAGAGAACAGAGGTTAGGGAGGGGGGTAGAGAGGGGGAGAGAGAACAGAGGTTAGGGAGGGGGTAGAGAGAACAGAGGTTAGGGAGGGGGTAGAGAGAACAGAGGTTAGGGAGGGGGTAGAGAGAACAGAGGTTAGGGAGGGGGGTAGAGAGAACAGAGGTTAGGGAGGGGGTAGAGAGAACAGAGGTTAGGGAGGGGGTAGAGAGAACAGAGGTTAGGGAGGGGGTAGAGAGAACAGAGGTTAGGGAGGGTGTAGAGAGAACAGAGGTTAGGGAGGGGGTAGAGAGAACAAAGGGTTAGGGAGGGGGGTAGAGAGAACAGAGGTTAGGGAGGGGGTAGAGAGAACAGAGGTTAGGGAGGGGGGTAGAGAGAACAGAGATTAGGGAGGGGTAGAGAGAACAGAGGTTAGGGAGGGGGTAGAGAGAACAGAGGTTAGGGAGGGGTAGAGAGAACAGAGGTTAGGGAGGGGGGTAGAGAGAACAGAGATTAGGGAGGGGTAGAGAGAACAGAGGTTAGGGAGGGGGGTAGAGAGAACAGAGATTAGGGAGGGGTAGAGAGAACAGAGGTTAGGGAGGAGGGTAGAGAGAACAGAGGTTAGGGAGGGGCGAGAGAGAACAGAGGTTAGGGAGGGGGTAGAGAGAACAGAGGTTAGGGAGGGGGGTAGAGAGGGGTAGAGAGAACAGAGGTTAGGGAGGGGGTAGAGAGAACAGAGGTTAGGGAGGGGGTAGAGAGAACAGAGGTTAGGGAGGGGGTAGAGAGAACAGAGGTTAGGGAGGGGGGTAGAGAGAACAGAGGTTAGGGAGGGGGTAGAGAGAACAGAGGTTAGGGAGGGGGTAGAGAGAACAGAGGTTAGGGAGGGGGGTAGAGAGAACAGAGGTTAGGGAGGGGGTAGAGAGAACAGAGATTAGGGAGGGGGTAGAGAGAACAGAGGTTAGGGAGGGGGTAGAGAGAACAGAGGTTAGGGAGGGGGTAGAGAGAACAGAGGTTAGGGAGGGGGTAGAGAGAACAGAGGTTAGGGAGGGGGTAGAGAGAACAGAGGTTAGGGAGGGGGAGAGAGAACAGAGGTTAGGGAGGGGGTAGAGAGAACAGAGGTTAGGGAGGGGGAGAGAGAACAGAGGTTAGGGAGGGGGGTAGAGAGAACAGAGGTTAGGGAGGGGGGTAGAGAGAACAGAGGTTAGGGAGGGGGGTAGAGAGGGGTAGAGAGAACAGAGGTTAGGGAGGGGGTAGAGAGAACAGAGGTTAGGGAGGGGTAGAGAGAACAGAGGTTAGGGAGGGGGTAGAGAGAACAGAGGTTAGGGAGGGGGTAGAGAGAACAGAGGTTAGGGAGGGGGTAGAGAGAACAGAGGTTAGGGAGGGGGGTAGAGAGAACAGAGGTTAGGGAGGGGGGTAGAGAGGGGTAGAGAGAACAGAGGTTAGGGAGGGGGTAGAGAGAACAGAGGTTAGGGAGGGGTAGAGAGAACAGAGGTTAGGGAGGGGGTAGAGAGAACAGAGGTTAGGGAGGGGGTAGAGAGAACAGAGGTTAGGGAGGGGGTAGAGAGAACAGAGGTTAGGGAGGGGGGTAGAGAGGGGGAGAGAGAACAGAGGTTAGGGAGGGGGTAGAGAGGGGGAAAGAGAACAGAGGTGGTTTCTTTATTACCATCAGAAACCAGCTTGCGTGCCACTGAGCAATTAGCAGCAAGGTCCTACGAGACGCCTTTATTAGAATGACCTTCATATGGAGAGAGAGAGAGAGGAATAGAGAGAGAGAGAGATAGAGGGGGATGTGGGAGAGGTGAGTGAGTTAGGGGGATGACTATACGGGTGAGAGGGTGGGCAGGGAGGGGGGAAGAGGGGGAAGAAGAGAGGGATGATGGCTGAGACAGAGGAGTCAGCTGGTCTGAGGACAGAGGATGGTGTGATTGTGAAAAAGAGGAGAGGTTAAACAGAGGGCCACGTGGTACTCAATCAAAACTGTTATCCAGATCTCTGTGATGCCAAAACAAAATGATAGTTATTACACTGTGAAAATGAAGAGTGATAAAAATAAGGGAAGCAAGAAAGCAATGAAGGAAGAAAAAGGTTGAAAGAAAGAGACAGATCCTGACGTGTTTGTGTGTGTATGGTTTGTGTGGGTGTGTGTGTGTGTGCATAATACAGCATTGGAGAGTGACAGGTGTCACATGAATCAAAAGACTGACAGAAGATGGGTGGTACTAAAGCGTCCTGCATTAGAAAGCGGCTCGCTCCCATCGCCTGTGTGTGTGTGTGTTTGTATGTGTCACGCCTGTCAAAGTGTGTTTGGTTTTGTTTATCTCTGAAGAAAGCTCTCCCCACTTTAAGTTATAAAATAGAAGGCTTCTAAACCAAACTGAATCCCCTTTGTTTCAGGGTTAAACGTCTGCCTGCTTGTTGTCTAAGTAACTGTCACATTAGTCTGTCAGGAATACATGTGCTTTTTATAAATGTTGTCACAGCCTTTCATATATTCAACATATCTCTCCATGTGGAATAAGCAGTGTGATATGATATTTTCCCCCAGTCCAGTACAAGGTTTGCTGTATGAATGGATCACTTGTGTGAAACATTGAGTTAGCCTTCTCTCAGCCTTGTGGAATCATCAGATCCTTGCTACTGAAAGTACTACATCCCTCTGCAAATATTGACCTGGATATCCTACACATTCCACTGTGGCAACTCCATAAACTTAATTACGCAGATGAATCAACCTTTCATTATTTGTGTAGGAATACTATGTACAATTCTGGACATTTTGCTTTTTTCCCCCCATTGTGGAAACGAGGCTGTACTCAGCTATATTAATGAATGTAATTGTGCTTGTCAAATGCCTGAGGCAAAAACAGATTTTTATTTACCAAATCAAAATGGTTACGAGGTAGTTAAAACAAATACACAGATTTTATTTCACCTGGAAACGGGCGGAAAACGGACTTTATAAAGTGCTGAAGTGGGATTTAAAAAACGAGGACGTAAAATGTTTTAATAAACGGACATGATATAATTTTATTAATCTGCTTTCAAGTCGGTCACTTTGCATTTCCCAGTTAATTAATAGATTGGATCAGAGAGGGTTTAATCAAATATAATTGAATAAGTCCGTAATAAAAACAGGGCAGACTTTAAAGGAGACATGCGGGGAAAATGATAGCATGTCCACTTTTCAAATTAATTGAATTGTAGTACTTTTGAACTTGGTCCAAGGCATCACTGCACTAATTAATTCACACACCACATCCAAAAAGTGGCAGAACAAGATGCTATCTCCACCCACCCCCCTCCACACACACAATTTTCCTCTGTCTTTTACACCTCAAAAGGGAAAAAGCAGAACAACCAGACATACTCAGTAGTGACAGTCTATATTGTTATTCTGGTAATTGTTAGTTTTCAGCGATTCCTTTTCGCTTTTCTCCATGTTTTTGTCTTTTGGGGCAAAACTAAAATATTAATACTTTCTAAGGCGGTTCTCATTGAATAAAAAAATGTATCTTCTATCATTTAGAAGAGAAAGAAAAATCTTTGTTAAAGTGATATGCATGCTAATTAATAGGAGTAGAGAATACCGGGAGAAGTACTACTAATTTGAAACATACTAATATTAATAGAATAATTGATGGTGCAATATAAATAAATGAATAGAGTAATTCATTTGAAAAAGGGATACCTTCAATTCAATTGAGAAAGGACATTAATTTCCCTGCTGAGGCCTTTATCACAAGAAGCAAGGGATGAAGGAGAGAAGACAAACTAAACATGCACTGTTCACTTTTAAAACACATTAATATTTCACTTTGCTAATTCAAAATTCACTAAGAACAACTTGTATTGCATGTCTTGTGATTTTCATTTGTACTTAAGAAAAAAAACTTTTTTGAGGATGAAATTGCAGCCACGCTGTGAAACGTTGGTTTTTTAGTTTTTAAATCCGAACAGACACCCATCCTCTTCACCCCAATCATTTACCATAACGCAATGGGAGAGAGAAAGAGGAGTGGACTATGTCATTACCATCCTTATTACTCCTCATTAAAATACCCACATCAAAAAGAAATACCACCGCAAACCGTGTGTGAGCGTGTTGTGTGCACACGTGCGTCTGTATGAGCACGCGCCTGTCCGTATGCAAAAGTGACAAAAAAGAACAATATAATTGGAGAAATGTATGCAGTAATAATAGGTATTCACAAAATGATAATTCATATTAAACAGGGAGCATAAAGCCAGCCTCATTTGCATGTTTTAGATTATATGCATTTGAAAAGTAATTTCCGCGGGGCATATGAATGACATTAATTCCCGCGCGGGTTCTGCTATAGACCTCAAACTATCAAACACTCAAACATTTAACAGATGAAAAAAGTGCCTGGTGCGTTGGCAAGAGGAGATTTCAAGGTTAAAGTATTTGAATGTGATTTTTAAAGTTCTGTCTTGATTTGTTTAAAGTTGCTCCTCGCCTAGTTAACAGTTCCATTAACTGGGAGTCAGGCCGAGGCTTGGTTTAAACTGTGCTCTGTGTGTGTGTGTGTGTGTGTTTCCCTTCGTACCAGCTAGAGAGAGACACTTCTCCTCCTTAACCACCTCCATTTCCTCAGTAATAACCCTGGCTAACTATGTCTGACTGTCTGACTCACACGGTACTGGATGTGTGTGGACCTGGTGGTCCTGCTTTACTGGACAACCACATACTAATTGAAAGCCCATTACAGAGCAACACTAGACCTGACTAAACCGAGACTAAACCCAGGAACTGGCCCTGAGGAAGATGACTGCATGAGACATGAAGAAGAGAAGGAGAAATAGTAGAGGAAAGAGGAGAAGAAGAAGAGGAGGAGAAATAGTAGAGGGAAGAGGAGAAGAAGAAGAGGAGGAGAAATAGTAGAGGAAAGAGGAGAAGAAGAAGAGGAGGAGAAATAGTAGAGGAAAGAGGAGAAGAAGAAGAGAAGGAGAAATAGTAGAGGAAAGAGGAGAAGAAGAAGAGGAGGAGAAATAGTAGAGGAAAGAGGAGAAGAAGAGGAGGAGAAATAGTAGAGGAAAGAGGAAAAGAAGAAGAGAAGGAGAAATAGTAGAGGAAAGAGGAGAAGAAGAAGAGAAGGAGAAATAGTAGAGGAAATAGGAGAAGAAGAAGAAGAGGAGAAATAGTAGAGGAAAGAGGAGAAGAAGAGGATGAGAAATAGTAGAGGAAAGAGGAGAAGAAGAAGAGAAGGAGAAATAGTAGAGGAAAGAGGAGAAGAAAAGAAGAGGAGAAATAGTAGAGGAAAGAGGAAAAGAAGAAGAGAAGGAGAAATAGTAGAGGAAAGAGGAGAAGAAGAAGAAGAGGAGAAATAGTAGAGGAAAGAGGAGAAGAAGAGGATGAGAAATAGTAGAGGAAAGAGGAAAAGAAGAAGAGAAGGAGAAATAGTAGTGGAAAGAGGAGAAGAAGAAGAAGAGGAGGAGAAATAGTAGAGGAAAGAGGAGAAGAAGAAGAGGAGGAGGAAAGGAAAAAGGGAAAGAGAGAGAAAGGAAAAAAAAGAGAAAAGAAAGATGAAGACAGAAAGAAAGAGAGAGTGTGTATAAGAGAGCAGATCCCTTTATACCAGTGTCCATTAGGATAGAGAGAGAGGAGGGAAAGACAGAGGAAGACCCCAGGGCAGGAAACAGTGTGAATGTGTGCCTGGCGGCAGTGGAAAACGGTCCACAGACACACAGCACAGCACTCCACATTCTTCTCCTATTAGAGAATCTGCTCTCCAGCCACACTGACTCATTACTGTGTGTGTGTGTGTGTGTGTGTGTGTGTGTGTGTGTGTGTGTGTGTGTGTGTGTGTGTGTGTGTGTGTGTGTGTGTGTGTGTGTGTGTGTGTGTGTGTGTGTGTGTGTGTGTGTGTGTGTGTGTGTGTGTGTGTGTGTGTGTGTGTGTGTGGAGTCAGGCGTATATGGGAGCGACCAGACAGCACACACCATCAAGATGTCCCCCACCTGTTAGTCTAACTTAGTCTTGGCCCACATACAAAGTGGGGAGAGTTGGGAGAACGGGGGGGAGGCGGGTGGGGGAGAGAGGAAAGAACAGACTAGACAAAACAAAGAGAAGAGAAAAGACAACATGATGCTTGTTGTTTGTGGTTAGTGTTACATGTGTAAACACGGCAGCCAGCTGGGAATATGGGAGTGGATTAAGACTAGAAGGCTCCTGAACCACTGCTTCACTCACATACTGTATGGAGGAACACTTTGCTTCACAGACAATTATAACAACCACATCTAAACACACACACACACAAACAACCGCAGCACAAAGTAAACACACACACACACACACACACACACACACACACACACACACACACACACACACACACACACACACACACACACACACACACACACACACACACACACACACACACACACACACACACACACACGTCTGAGATAAATGGCTATTCGCTAAACAACAGTAGAAAACACACACGCACTCATGCATGGGTCTCTCTTTTACAGGTCTTCTGCCTATAGGACAGATAAACAGAGGGAACAGAGAGAACAATGATTCAAGAGGAGGAAGATTGGACTTTTATAGCATTAACTGGTCTCTCCCTCCCTCCCCCTCTCCTCTCCCTCAATTTTTCCCTCTCCCTCTGTCACTCTGTCCCCCTGCTTCTCTTTTGTCTGTGGTGTCTAAGCACTCGCAGTAATGAGGAGCGTTTCAGTTAGCAGACATCAGAAGAGAGAGATGGAGAGAGTGAGAGGGGGGAGGAGGGGAGAGGAGAGAGTGAGTAACTAGGGGCAGTAAAAGTGGGCTAATTGGGGCCTGGGAAACGTGTTCGTTTTATTCCTTGTTCTTTTTTCCCAGCAGATCTGTTCATCTCAACCACACCAGGAGTCAGTGCAGATCTGTTCATCTCAACCACACCAGGAGTCAGTGCAGATCTGTTCATCTCAACCACACCAGGAGTCAGTGCAGATCTGTTCATCTCAACCACACCAGGAGTCAGTGCAGATCTGTCAATCTCAACCACACCAGGAGTCACTGCAGATCTGTTCATCTCAACCACACCAGGAGTCAGTGCAGATCTGTTCATCTCAACCACACCAGGAGTCAGTGCAGATCTGTTCATCTCAACCACACCAGGAGTCAGTGCAGATCTGTCAATCTCAACCACACCAGGAGTCAGTGCAGATCTGTTCATCTCAACCACACCAGGAGTCAGTGCAGATCTGTTCATCTCAACCACACCAGGAGTCAGTGCAGATCTGTCAATCTCAACCACACCAGGAGTCAGTGCAGATCTGTCAATCTCAACCACACCAGGAGTCAGTGCAGATCTGTTCATCTCAACCACACCAGGAGTCAGTGCAGATCTGTCAATCTCAACCACACCAGGAGTCACTGCAGATCTGTTCATCTCAACCACACCAGGAGTCAGTGCAGATCTGTTCATCTCAACCACACCAGGAGTCAGTGCAGATCTGTTCATCTCAACCACACCAGGAGTCAGTGCAGATCTGTCAATCTCAACCACACCAGGAGTCACTGCAGATCTGTCAATCTCAACCACACCAGGAGTCAGTGCAGATCTGTTCATCTCAACCACACCAGGAGTCAGTGCAGATCTGTCAATCTCAACCACACCAGGAGTCACTGCAGATCTGTTCATCTCAACCACACCAGGAGTCAGTGCAGATCTGTTCATCTCAACCACACCAGGAGTCACTGCAGATCTGTCAATCTCAATCACACCAGGAGTCACTGCAGATCTGTCAATCTCAACCACACCAGGAGTCAGTGCAGATCTGTTCATCTCAACCACACCAGGAGTCACTGCAGATCTGTTCATCTCAACCACACCAGGAGTCAGTGCAGATCTGTTCATCTCAACCACACCAGGAGTCAGTGCAGATCTGTTCATCTCAACCACACCAGGAGTCAGTGCAGATCTGTTCATCTCAACCACACCAGGAGTCAGTGCAGATCTGTTCATCTCAACCACACCAGGAGTCAGTGCAGATCTGTCAATCTCAACCACACCAGGAGTCACTGCAGATCTGTCAATCTCAACCACATCAGGATGAAATCAAAATCAAAAGAGGATTATATTGTTAAGACATAATTCATGACGGGGTGAAAGATGCCTTGACACCCACACAACTGTGCGCACACACATATCCACACACACAAAAAGAGTTCCAAACAGCATTACATCTGTTAGTGGAGATTAGCAGTTCATGATGTCAGATCTGACAGTGACACAAACTGCAGTAATAACATCTCTATGTAAAGACACTGGAGATAAGCTGCTTGGATCTTGCCTAGCATAGCCTCACATCACATTCATGTGACTCTAAACCAAGCCAAAGCACCACCTCACCATGCTATATCAATAAAATGATAAATACAGAGCATTAACTGACACACACATAAGAAACTAACATGGCAGATCAATGTGTTGAGCAATTTGGACAAACTGCTGCTAAGCGCAAACCTCCCTGGGCTCAGATCGTTCAGCTAATGGAGGAGTCTGCTGTGGCCTCTGAGGCCCTTACTGACCAAACAGGCCCTGAGGTTTACACCCCTCTGTCTCTCTCTCTCTCCATCCCTCCATCCACGGGTTATATTGACCTCTGATTTTTCAATTAAAAACTGTGATTTCTTATTGTTGGACGTAGGAGGACTTGTATTCTGTGCATGTGAAAGTGCACATGTGCATGCATGTGGGTGAAACGCACAGCTTGATCGTTTCAAGCCTGTGTGATACTGAGGGGGTGGAAGAGGGAGGAGGGGGAGAGAGAGGTAGAGAGGAGTAATCTCTCTCTATAAACGTGTCTGGTATCCCTCACAACAAACCTCTGACTTCTAATTGTGCTCTTCCCATCATCTATCTTCTTTAATAACAGTGAAAAAACAGCATGAAAAAAAGAGTGATGGAAAAAACCTGGATATTTGTCATTTCTGATTGTTTACCTTTTTCACAGCAAATAGATTTTTACATCTTCTTTTCCTGGAAGCGCTGTGCTCTGGGCTCACCTGCCAGGCCTGTCTGGCTCTGGGACGGGCTGCTAGGCCTGTCTGGCTCTGGGACGGGCTGCTAGGCCTGTCTGGCTCTGGGACGGACTGCTTGGCCTGTCTGGCTCTGGGACGGGCTGCTTGGCCTGTCTGGCTCTGGGCTCGCCTGCCAAGCCTGTCTGGCTCTGGGCTCGCCTGCCAGGCCTGTCTGGCTCTGGGACGGGCTGCTAGGCCTGTCTGGCTCTGGGACGGGCTGCTAGGCCTGTCTGGCTCTGGGACGGGCTGCTAGGCCTGTCTGGCTCTGGGACGGGCTGCTAGGCCTGTCTGGCTCTGGGACGGGCTGCTAGGCCTGTCTGGCTCTGGGACGGGCTGCTTGGCCTGTCTGGCTTTGGGACGGGCTGCTAGGCCTGTCTGGCTCTGGGACGGGCTGCTAGGCCTGTCTGGCTCTGGGACGGACTGCTTGGCCTGTCTGGCTCTGGGACGGACTGCTTGGCCTGTCTGGCTCTGGGCTCGCCTGCCAGGCCTGTCTGGCTCTGGGCTCGCCTGCCAGGCCTGTCTGGCTCTGGGACGGGCTGCTTGGCCTGTCTGGCTCTGGGCTCGCCTGCCAGGCCTGTCTGGCTCTGGGCTCGCCTGCCAGGCCTGTCTGGCTCTGGGACGGGCTGCTTGGCCTGTCTGGCTCTGGGCTCGCCTGCCAGGCCTGTCTGGCTCTGGGCTCGCCTGCCAGGCCTGTCTGGTTCTGGGCTCGCCTGCCAGGACTGTCTGGCTTTGGGACGGGCTGCTAGGCCTGTCTGGCTCTGGGACGGGCTGCTTGGCGTGTCTGGCTTTGGGACGGGCTGCTAGGCCTGTCTGGCTTTGGGACGGGCTGCTAGGCCTGTCTGGCTTTGGGACGGGCTACTAGACCTGTCTGGCTCTGGGACGGGCTGCTTGGCCTGTCTGGCTTTGGGACGGGCTGCTAGGCCTGTCTGGCTTTGGGACGGGCTGCTTGGCCTGTCTGGCTTTGGGACGGGCTGCTAGGCCTGTCTGGCTTTGGGACGGGCTGCTAGGCCTGTCTGGCTTTGGGACGGGCTGCTAGGCCTGTCTGGCTTTGGGACGGGCTGCTAGGCCTGTCTGGCTCTGGGACGGGCTGCTAGACTAGGCCTGTCTCCAGGCTTTATGATCTGGCTCTCAGAGGGACTTTTAAAGCTTTCAACTCTAAAGTCATTTCATATGATACAATACCGCTTTTGTCCTAACCACCTATGTTTCTCTCACTCACTTACTCCTTCTCTCTCTCTCTCTTAAATCTCTTGCTTGCATTCCTTTTTCTTCCTTCCCCTTTCTCTAAGTTGAGTGTATGTCGTAAAGATGCAGGCTTTCCCCTTCTCTTATTTCTTGCCCATGCGTGTTAGCCTACAGAACAAAAGGTAGACTTGTTGCATCATGACAGCCTGACTATCAAACTGAGATGACGTGCCCTTCTAGAAGCCTTTGAAGACATGCAGTAGCGTTTATGTATTATAGCTGGGTGGAGAGTTGTGTTGGGGTTGTACGTTGGTTACTGTGGGGTTCTGTGATAGGTTGCATCTGGCAAATCGTCCAAGAGGCATAGCTAGAGGAGAGGAGCGGAGGACCTCCAGTGTAGCCCAGTGCTAAATTAGCCCTAGGTCCAGGAATAGAATGTAGCAGGCTAATAGGGAGCAGAGAGAAAGCCCACAGTAATAGTATGTTTGGAAGGACCAACCCAAACAAGCAGCCAGGTAATGGCAGCCAGGTCATGGCAGGGCTATAGGAGCAGAACAAACACTGTTTTGGTGTGTTTTAGAGGAACACACACATAAAGATACATAAAGCTAGTCTAACAGTCATAGTCACCACAGATGTGAATTCACATTCTTAAAGTAACTATGACAGTTGTCTCAGTGTTCAGGGCTCTAAAGCACTCCAGCGAGGCACTAATGCATGTGTGCTAGTTATGCATGTATGTTTCTAAATACTGTGAAGTGATGTAGCACAGAGACTTTTCTGCTACTCTCCATATTCACACTAATGAAAGAGAGCAGATGGAGAAAGCCCCACCTTCACTTCCTAATTACTCCCAAAGGACAGCGAACACACACACATACATACACACACACACAGACACACACACGCACACACACACACAGACACACACACACACACACACACACACACACACACACACACACACACACACACACACACACACACACACACACACACACACACACACACACACACACACACACACACACACACACACACACAGACACAGAGACACACACAGACACAGAGACACACACACACAGACAGAGACACACACACACAGACAGAGACACACACACACAGAAAGAGACACACACACACACACACACACACACAGGCACAGACACAGACACAGACACAGACACAGACACAGACACAGACACAGACACAGACACAGACACAGACACAGTGGAACTTTTCTAAAGCGGCTGCATTTCCATCTGATATTTAAATGTGTTCACCTGTTGCAGAGTGAGAGAGAATAATAATATCAGCTGATCACATTATAAACACTAGAGCTCTGCTAATTGGTGGAACCTCTCTCTCTGTCAAACACGCAGGTCAGTGTGTGACTGTACATATGTGTGTGACTATGTGGACGCTTAATGTGCATTTAGCAAACAAACATTAACACTGTTTGCCTTGCAATTAGAACCACGTGCAGTGAATACTCTGTGGTTGATACAATACTGTGTGGCTGAACCCAATCTCTCCATCGTAATTATGCCAAATTAAAATGGCAGTTAGCGGTGCTAGTGGTGGCTAGTGTTTTACATAGGCGTGTGTGTGTGTGTGTGTGTGTGTGTGTGTGTGTGTGTGTGTGTGTGTGTGTGTGTGTGTGTGTGTGTGTGTGTGTGTGTGTGTGTGTGTGTGTGTGTGTGTGTGTGTGTGTGTGTGTGTGTGTGTGTGTGTGTGTCAAGGCCTCTCAGGATTGCTGAGAGTGTTGGTGATTTTACCACTGCACTCCTCCCCTGTGTCAACCAATTAACACCTTCCCACCCCCCACCCCAAAACCCACAGCCCACCACCATGGCAGGTGTGTGTGTGTGTGTGTGTGTGTGTGTGTAAAGGGTCCATCTCTCTACTGTAATGGGGGGTCTGCAGGGTCAATGGGTTTTATGGAGGCCCTGTCACTCTCTCAACTGGTTCTGCATCTTTCGTAGCAGCACTTTTAATATAGGACTTTTCTAGATCCTAATAGACCAAAGCTACTTTAAAAAGGCATGATACACCAATTCAGCAGGTTGGCACAGATGTGTGCACACACAGCATTCCCAATAGATTAATCTGAGTACGCACACACACAGCATTCCCAATAGATTCATCTGAGTACGCACACACACAGCATTCCCAATAGATTCATCTGAGTACGCACACACACAGCATTCCCAATAGATTCATCTGAGTACGCACACACACAGCATTCCCAATAGATTCATCTGAGTACGCACACACACAGCATTCCCAATAGATTCATCTGAGTACGCACACACACAGCATTCACAAAAGATTCATCTGAGTACGCACACACACAGCATTCACAAAAGATTCATCTGAGTACGCACACACACAGCATTCCCAATAGATTAATCTGAGTACGCACACACACAGCATTCACAAAAGATTCATCTGAGTACGCACACACACAGCATTCCCAATAGAGTCATCTGAGTACGCACACACACAGCATTCCCAATAGAGTCATCTGAGTACATGCACACACAGACACACATACTCATACAAAAGAGACTAGACAATCCTTGAAATCACACAATCATTTTGTCTGTGTGTGTGTGTGTGTGTGTGTGTGTGTTGCGGGGAACTGGGAGTGGTAGATACACATTCGCGTGCGCACACAGAGACACACTCACAGACTACCTCCCTGCCCAGTATTTGTGGTGGCGGAACGCAGCTGGTAACATCTGGATGCATTTTAGCTGTGTTTACATTTCCAAAACGATGAAAAAATAGACACACACACACGGCCACACACACACACACACACACACACACACACACACACACACACACACACACACACACACACACACACACACACACACACACACACACACACACACACACACACACACACACACACACACACACACAGTCTGAAAAACAGGGCAGGTGCCAGAAGAGTAATAAATAAAGGAGATAGTTTAAACTCTAACGCTGTGTGTTCCTGGACCCACACACACAACACATTCACACAACACACACACTAGTCATTCCTCCCCATCGCCCTGCTCGAGCTCGCCTTTCACTAACACACACGGCGCCACAGCCCTGCTCCAGCAATAACTTAGGAAAACTGGAGCACTGCGAAAATATGAAGCAGCACAGGGCTGGAGAAGAGAGGGGAGGGAGGAGGGAAAGAAAGGAAGAAAAGGAGGGAGAGAGATCAATGAAGACAATGGACAGACCTATGGAAGGTTTGGTGTGGGACATGTGGTGGAGCTGTGAGTGTTGGCAGAGGTCTTTGAGTCTACCCCTCTCTTTACCTCTCTATCTCTATCTCTCCCTCTCTCTCTCCACCCACCGTTCTGTGTTTCCTTTCCCCGTGGAGTGTGTTGGGACCAAGGACACAGAAGAGAGACAGACTAACCAACACCGCCATGCTGTTTATCAACTTGTTCAGTATTTCAACTTGTTCAGTACTACCACACTACCCACAGACCAGTACTACTACTCTACCACACTACCCACAGACCAGTACTACTACTCGACCACCCCACCCACAGACCAGTACTACTACTCTACCATCCCTCCCACAGACCAGTACTAGTACTCTACCACCCAACCCACAGACCAGTACTACTACTATACCACCCACCCACAGACCAGTACTACTACTCTACCACCCCACCCACAGACCAGTACTACTACTATACCAATCCACCCACAGACCAGTACTACTACTATACCAATCCACCCACAGACCAGTACTACTACTCTACCATCCCACCCACAGACCAGTACTACTACTCTACCATCCCACCCACAGACCAGTACTACTACTCTACCATCCCACCCACAGACCAGTACTACTACTCTACCGTCCCACCCACAGACCAGTACTACTACTCTACCATCCCTCCCACAGACCAGTACTAGTACTCTACCACCCAACCCACAGACCAGTACTACTATTATACCACCCACCCACAGACCAGTACTAGTACTCTACCACCCAACCCACAGACCAGTACTACTACTATACCACCCACCCACAGACCAGTACTACTACTCTACCAATCCACCCACAGACCAGTACTACTACTCTACCATCCCACCCACAGACCAGTACTACTACTCTACCATCCCACCCACAGACCAGTACTACTACTCTACCATCCCACCCACAGACCAGTACTACTACTCTACCATCCCACCCACAGACCAGTACTACTACTCTACCATCCCTCCCACAGACCAGTACTACTACTCTACCACCCCACCCACAGACCAGTACTACTACTCTACCATCCCACCCACAGACCAGTACTACTACTCTACCATCCCTCCCACATACCAGTACTACTACTCTACCATCCCACCCACAGACCAGTACTACTACTATACCAATCCACCCACAGACCAGTACTACTACTCTACCACACTACCCACAGACCAGTACATTTACTCTACCATCCCTCCCACAGACCAGTACTACTACTATACCAATCCACCCACAGACCAGTACTACTACTCTACCACACTACCCACAGACCAGTACTATTACTATACCACCCACCCACAGACCAGTACTACTACTCTACCACCCCACCCACAGACCAGTACTACTACTATACCAATCCACCCACAGACCAGTACTACTACTATACCAATCCACCCACAGACCAGTACTACTACTCTACCATCCCACCCACAGACCAGTACTACTACTATACCAATCCACCCACAGACCAGTACTACTACTATACCACCCACCCACAGACCAGTACTACTACTCTACCACCCCACCCACAGACCAGTACTACTACTATACCAATCCACCCACAGACCAGTACTACTACTATACCAATCCACCCACAGACCAGTACTACTACTCTACCATCCCACCAACAGACCAGTACTACTACTCTACCATCCCACCCACAGACCAGTACTACTACTCTACCATCCCACCCACAGACCAGTACTACTACTATACCAATCCACCCACAGACCAGTACTACTACTATACCAGTCCACCCACAGACCAGTACTACTACTCTACCACCCAACCCACAGACCAGTACTACTACTCTACCACCCAACCCACAGACCAGTACTACTACTCTACCACCCAACCCACAGACCAGTACTACTACTCGACCACACCACCCACAGACCAGTACTACTACTCTACCATCCCTCCAACAGACCAGTACTACTACTATACCAATCCACCCACAGACCAGTACTACTACTCTACCATCCCACCCACAGACCAGTACTACTACTCTACCATCCCACCCACAGACCAGTACTACTACTCTACCATCCCTCCCACAGACCAGTACTACTACTCTACCATCCCACCCACAGACCAGTACTACTACTCTACCACCCCACCCACAGACCAGTACTACTACTCTACCACCCCACCCACAGACCAGTACTACTACTCTACCACCCCACCCACAGACCAGTACTACTACTCTACCATCCCACCCACAGACCAGTACTACTACTCTACCATCCCTCCCACAGACCAGTACTACTACTCTACCATCCCACCCACAGACCAGTACTACTACTATACCAATCCACCCACAGACCAGTACTACTACTCTACCACACTACCCACAGACCAGTACCACTACTCTACCACCCCACCCACAGACCAGTACTACTACTATACCATCCCACCCACAGACCAGTACTACTACTCTACCACCCCACCCACAGACCAGTACTACTACTCTACCACACTACCCACAGACCAGTACTACTACTCTACCACCCCACCCACAGACCAGTACTACTACTCTACCATCCCTCCCACAGACCAGTACTACTACTCTACCACCCAACCCACAGACCAGTACTACTACTCTACCACACTACCCACAGACCAGTACTACTACTCTACCACCCCTCCCACAGACCAGTACTACTACTCTACCACCCCACCCACAGACCAGTACTACTACTCTACCATCCCACCCACAGACCAGTACTGCTACTCTACCATCCCACCCACAGACCAGTACTGCTACTCTACCATCCCACCCACAGACCATTACTACTACTCTACCATCCCTCCCACAGACCAGTACTACTACTATACCAATCCACCCACAGACCAGTACTACTACTCTACCACCCAACCCACAGACCAGTACTACTACTCTACCATCCCACCCACAGACCAGTACTACTACTCTACCATCCCTCCCACAGACCAGTACTACTACTATACCAATCCACCCACAGACCAGTACTACTACTCTACCACCCAACCCACAGACCAGTACTACTACTCTACCACCCAACCCACAGACCAGTACTACTACTCTACCACCCCTCCCACAGACCAGTACTACTACTCTACCACCCAACCCACAGACCAGTACTACTACTCTACCACCCAACCCACAGACCAGTACTACTACTCTACCACACTACCCACAGACCAGTACTACTACTCTACCACACTACCCACAGACCAGTACTACTACTCTACCACACTACCCACAGACCAGTACTACTACTCTACCATCCCTCCCACAGACCAGTACTACTACTCTACCATCCCTCCCACAGACCAGTACTACTACTCTACCACCCAACCCACAGACCAGTACTACTACTATACCAATCCACCCACAGACCAGTACTACTACTCTACCACCCCACCCACAGACCAGTACTACTACTCTACCACCCCACCCACATACCAGTACTACTACTCTACCATCCCTCCCACAGACCAGTACTACTACTCTACCACCCCATCCACAGACCAGTACTACTACTATACCACCCAACCCACAGACCCGCTTATCACATCAGCTTCAAAATGGCCTCCCTATTACTGCCAACCACCCAACAACCACTCTTACGCATACACTACCACGGAAATAGACCTGTTTCCACTAAGTCATGCATACACATCACACACACACATCCATTTTTCTTCTCTTAAATAAAGAAAAGACAAAACAGTTGGATTTTGTTCAGTCTAATCAAAACAGACACAGAATAGCCCTGTTGGACTGACGTCATCTAACCCCAATACAGGCTCTGGGACCCAAACATGGCCTGGTCCATTCAAACACACACACAGAGAGAGAGAGAGAGAGAGAGAGAGAGAGAGGAGAGAGAGAGGAGAGAGAGAGGAGAGAGAGAGGAGAGAGAGAGGAGAGAGAGAGAGAGAGAGAGAGAGAGAGAGAGAGAGAGAGAGAGAGAGAGAGAGAGAGAGAGAGAGAGAGAGAGGCCCGTGCTGTGTAGGATGTAATTCCAGTGATTGATTATAATTTACCCGTGTAACATGAAACCAAGAAGGCCAACGAGAGTGACCCCCTAGATCAAAACCAAACGAGCAATACTGGGGGTGGAGTAGCACACACACATCCACACAAACACACACTCTAAGCACGCTTTGTTTAGCCAGTTCATCCTCAGCAAGCTCTGTTCAATAGCTTGATACAATTTCATTTGGAAGAGAAAAACTCATCTATGTGTCATATAGTCCAGAGCTGTGTTCAAATACTCACACTAACCGTACTATTTGTGACTTAAATTGAGTATATAGTATGCTTATTGGTCATAGTATGGATATAGTTAGTATGCCAAATGTTCCCGGATGTCGTACTACATTCCAAAATACAAAATACAAAATACAAAGTATACAAGCTGTGGACACCATTTCTGTGCTTTTAGGGCCCATAATGCAATTCTTCAGAAAATGGGCGTGGCTTCACAACGTTTTAAGATTTGAAGAAAATTTCAGAATATATGCAGCCGAAGTCCAACGAGAGCGGATACGAATTCATTGCTTCAAACTAATTATGATAAATGTTAAGAAAATGTTGAGCAATGTAATAAAGTAATGATAAAGTATCCTTACGAACCGCATAGCATATCATTGCAGCAGTATGTACCGGTATGTTAGCGAGCTACCTAATGTTAGTTGGCTACTAACAGAGGTGGGACCAAGTCATTGTTTTACAAATCACAAGTAAGTCTCAAGTCTTAGCACTCAAGTCTCAAGTCAAGACCGACAAGTCTCAAGTCAAGTCTCAAGTCAAGACAGGCAAGTCCGATTCAAGTCTCAAGTCAAGTCCGACAAGTCTCAAGTCAAGTCTCAAGTCCTAAACTTTGAGTTTCGAGTCCTAAACAAGTCATAATGTGCTCTTCACCAAATGTAATACCATTTAATATTTTTAACAAGAGTAATAGTTAGTATATTACATTTACGCAAATTATTAATGCTTTAAAAAATATAAATATATTACTTTCCAAATAAACGTAATTTCCATGGAAATACATGGGTGGCCATGAGAAAGATCCCTCCATAGCAATCGACTATCGAGGATCGCTATGTGGCGCAATTGGGCGATGTAAGCTTGTACACAATCGCCCAATCTTAACACACACACACCCCCACTCTGTGTGTGGTTACAGTAGGCTAATGTCAATGGTTTTAGGAACAGCAGTAACATCAGGCAGGATTTAGGCTACCAACTGCCTAGCCAGTTGTAGCTTAATCTTGGGTGCAACGATCACATTCCCACACTGACTGACTGTGTGGAGGCTAATTGATTTAATGTTATGTTAGCCTACATGCTACACTAGCAAAGTTATATATAGCTGTCGGCTATATTAGCCACGACTTACTGTTCTTTGTGCAGCTTCAAATGTCGAACAAAGTTGGAAGTTGTTGCGCCTCCGTCTGCAATTTTCTTCCCACATGTTTTTGCAAGTTGCAATCCGTTTTTGGTTGACTACACCGTAATCTTTATATCCGAAAATAATAATTTGGGGTATCATCTTTCCAAGGGCTCCGTCTGAATTCACCCACCGATGTTCCTCTGCATTGCCAAGCGCAATTTTTTCTCAGCTGGCACAATTTGGATGGCTGCTGTCTGATTCAAACTGTAATCTGTTAAATGAAGAGTTGATTCGCTGCACACTTTTTTTTAATAGCATAATTAAGGCTCAAGGACAAGTTAAGTCACGAGTCATTGGTGTTAAAGTCAAAGTCGAGTTGCAAGTCATCATATTTGTGACTCGAGTCTGACTCGAGTCCATGTGACTCAAGTCCACACCTCTGGCTACTAATACATCGAACCTGCCAGTATATTAACTATATGCTAACTAACTACCCAACGTTTCTTGACTTGATTATTCACGTCATTCTTAGTTTAGCTAAGTGGTATAGTCATTTTGCGTTCTCAATGGACATTCAGGTGCATTCTTAAATTCTCTGTGGCTATCTACTCCGATTTCAGAGCACTCTCGTCTGAGGGTGCCAGAGCACAGAATAACTGATGAATTTACAAACACTCAATACCAGTTGACTATGGCCGGTGTCAGTAAAAAAGTGTAATTAAATTGCAGTACAGTTACAGTCGCCAACGCACTGGATAACATGAAAACAGCCTAACCAGCTCTGCTAGGGGGAGTAAAACGGTCAGAGTGAGGTGTTCTCTCATTTGTATCTGGAAGTAGCTAGCAAGCTAGCCAATGCTAGCCAGTTAGCTGGGTGCTTGACCGCCGTTATGAGGTCAGAACGCTCGGATCAACCCTACTCCTCGGCCAGAGCGTCTAGTGACACTGCCTGGCAGTGTGCGCTCCGAACAGACAATCTGACAACGCTCTGAATTTACGAATGCCCAGAGCGCACTCTGGCACTCCAGATTGAATTTAATAACACACCCAAAGTCGTAAAATGTCTAGCTAGTAATTTGTTATGCTAACAAGCTAGCAAGGGGTTGCAAAGCAACAGCATCAACTACCGGTAGACAGGCAAAGCTTTAGTACGCTCAACTGTAAGGATACCGTTCGTTTACAGTATACTAAAATGAAGTAATAGTATATAGTAAGTAGTATATTCTCTTTAAGCATGTAGTATACAGTATGTTAGTATGGGTATTCGAACATAGCTCTGGTGTTTGTAAACCAGCGTAGTGAGCTGTGAGGGTCGTTCTAATGCCCAGTTAAAGAGAAAAGATCACCAAAGGTCAAGCAATTAAAATGAAATGTGAACTTGATTGCCCCACAAAAAGTGTCCTTGGGATCACAGTAATCCACTCAGGTATTCCCTTTTCCCATGGCTTACCCTCACCCCTGACACACACACACGGGAGATGAAGAGAGAGATCCCGTGGCACAGGGAGACTTCCGATGGGTTTAACATCAGGAACGAGTGTTACTAAAGGGTGGCGAGTCACTCCTGAGAAGAAACACACCGCCGCTTAAGTCAGACAGGCCGATCACATGACTACGGTATAGACCCATGGGAAACCAACAGTCACATTCACCACAATCTAGGGTTTAGAGTACAATTCAAGGCAACACTTTACATTTAGATATATTGTATAGATGGTTAATAAAGACTTTATATACCTATTTCCTAATATAAAGTTTATAGTAAACAGTTATAACTCATTGGTAGATATAGTGTGCTAGTGTAACTATTAGTTATTAACAGTGTATAAACGAAGCTACTTTAAAACCCTTAATAAACAATCAAGGGTTCAAGGGTTACCAAATGTAATGTTTTTAGAACATCGACTGACAGCTCTTAGAATTTAGATCAGCTGTAAGAGGTTCCAAGTGATCAGGTATAAGCATGTGTATCTCATTCAGGATACAAGACAATCACTGTTAAATAAAGTAACCTCATTTAGAGCAGTCTACTCTGAAGGTGACAGAAGAAATTAATTTAGCTAAACTATTAAGACCTGTTACCTTCAACCCACTGTAAAATTTACACCCAACTAATTAGCATGCTCCATTTTCTCTAATAATAATAACTTAATAGGTTATAATTCATTCCCATATTCCTATCTGTCTCATTCTCAAAGCTGACAACCACTTTTCTTCTACTGCAATCCCACATCCAGAACTCTCACACAAGAGAACAAATCATTTCAAGTGTTGTCAGAATTGAAACACACAAAGGGTGATGGTATTAAACGTATTCACTCTGTAGGTTGCTTCCTCCCCACAGGGCACCGACATCACTTCAACGTCTAGTTCTAATTTAGATTTGCTTGACTTGTCAACTAAAGTGAAAATGTACCATTTCATTGGATCTAGGTAAAAAGTTGGGTGAAAAAATACAAAATGCCCTTACGTTCATTACTTTTTGCAAATCCAATCAGTTTTCCACATGGATTCAACATCATCACATAGATTCTTTTGGTTGAAATGATATGAAACAACGTTGATTCAACCAGTTTTTGCCCAGTGGGTTAATCTCTATCAGTTTTTGCCCAGTGGGTCCTCTCCTCCACAGATCTCCCTCTGTGTCTCTCTCGTTCACTCACTCCTGTTTCCTCTCTCAGGTTGCTGCCTGTTTCAATTTTAAACAGAACACAGAAATCAAAGGACTACACCAGAAACACAGAGCTGTGTTTATCAAGTCCT
>NC_074682.1:25080843-25134932 GCF_029448725.1 Salvelinus fontinalis
CCAAGCAGAATTAACCCTGTAACCACGCAGAATTAACCCTGTAACCAAGCAGAATTAACCCTGTAACCAAGCAGAATTAACCCTGTAACCAAGCAGAATTAACCCTGTAACCAAGCAGAATTAACCCTGTAACCAAGCAGAATTAACCCTGTAACCAAGCAGAATTAACCCTGTAACCAAGCAGAATTAACCCTGTAACCAAGCAGAATTAACCCTGTAACCATGCAGAATTAACCCTGTAACCACACAGAATTAACCATGTAACCAAGCAGAATTAACCCTGTAACCAAGCAGAATTAACCCTGTAACCAAGCAGAATTAACCCTGTAACCACGCAGAATTAACCCTGTAACCACGCAGAATTAACCATGTAACCACGCAGAATTAACCATGTAACCAAGCAGAATTAACCATGTAACCAAGCAGAATTAACCCTGTAACCAAGCAGAATTAACCCTGTAACCACGCAGAATTAACCCTGTAACCAAGCAGAATTAACCCTGTAACCACGCAGAATTAACCCTGGAACCAAGCAGAATTAACCCTGTAACCACGCAGAATTAACCCTGTAACCAAGCAGAATTAACCCTGTAACCACGCAGAATTAACCCTGTCACCACGCAGAATTAACCCTGTAACCAAGCAGAATTAACCCTGTAACCACGCAGAATTAACCCTGTAACCAAGCAGAATTAACCCTGTAACCACGCAGAATTAACCCTGTAACCAAGCAGAATTAACCCTGTAACCACGCAGAATTAACCCTGTAACCAAGCAGAATTAACCCTGTAACCAAGCAGAATTAACCCTGTAACCAAGCAGAATTAACCCTGTAACCAAGCAGAATTAACCCTGTAACCAAGTAACCCCTGTAATCAATAATTGACGTTCATCCAGTTGTGCCAAGTGTGTGTGTGTGTGTGTGTGTGTGTGTGTGTGTGTGTGTGTGTGTGTGTGTGTGTGTGTGTGTGTGTGTGTGTGTGTGTGTGTGTGTGTGTGTGTGTGTGTGTGTGTGTGTGTGTGTGTGTGTGTGTGTGTTGGTAACCTATATGTGTAAATGGAGCCAATCGGTAAGCCATATGTCACTCTCTCTCTAGTGCCAAACCCACAACCCTCATCTGCCCCGCCCCTCACTTGGCACAAGAACACACAAACACACACACACACACACACACACACACACACACACACACACACACACACACACACACACACACACACACACACACACACGGCTCCCTCCACTTCATTAGGAAAGTAAACACAAGTGCTGTCTGAAGTGGCTAATTAGAGAGCTAATTACTCCCTGCTCGTTACTAATGCAAATTATATTACGCTGCTTAACTTCCTTGTGTCCACAACGACGCTGTTAATTGAGGCCTTTTGAAATTAAATTACCCGCTAATTAGCATATCAAAACCATTAATTCTGTGCCAGGAAGAAAAAAAACACAACAACAAATGCCAAGTTTTACTAATGAGTTTTGCTAATTGAATATGTACACTCAATACCGAGGTGGATGCAGGAACTGCCTAAACAGCCGATGCTCAACCACTCTGTGTGTGTGTGTGTGTGTGTGTGTGTGTGTGTGTGTGTGTGTGTGTGTGTGTGTGTGTGTGTGTGTGTGTGTGTGTGTGTGTGTGTGTGAAACCAAACGTAGAGAAAAACACCACACATCGTAACAGAGGCGCGTAATTTATGAAACCATTCCATTTCTCCAAACGGTTTGTCAATATTTCCCTGTTTACGCAAAACACCATTGATCTATAGCACTTAGAAAAAGAGAGAGAGAGAACAGAGGGGGAGGCAGGGGGCCTAATCAGCTGATGAATAAAGAGGGCTGAACCATCACCACTAACACACAGTACGTTACCCTGATGTAATTACATGGTCTGAGCACAGAAACACACAAATAGATCTACACTGGGGTCTGAAGCTGCTTTCTGATACACTGAGTCAGGGGGAATCTGGACTGAGCTTGAAGAGCTCATCTACTGAGGTTTAGTTGGTATAAAGGCTGTAAACTGCCTTTGAAGTAAAGATGTGCATCTCTGCAGTGTTCTGGTAAAGCCTGGACCCCTGATAAGTACTGTACCGCTTCTACACCCTCTCTCCTCTCTATACAACCACATCACCTGCTCTGCCATACCAGAGGGGTATCCTACGAAGCAAGCTTGATCTACTCAGGGTTTTCTAAAGCTAACCAGCTTCAGTTAGCTTCACATTCCAGCTCATTCCATACTACTACAGTGGATATTGCTCGTCCGCCTGCCGCTAACTCTAGCAGGCATGTAACTGTGTGTGCATGTCGCACATGGCTAGTCGAACGCTGAACTCTTCATTGAGACAATGCTGAAACATCAATCCATGGGCAAGTCAGTGCCACATACAATCTAAATGAAAGAAGAGTTATCTTACAAATTCAGCAGACTATGGCGTGAACTAGACTTTGAGAAGTGCCATCTTTAGTTGATTATTTATCGTTAATGCCGACTTTGGTGAGCTTATCAATGCACACCTACAAGCACCTTATTCCCCACTCCTATCGATAAAATCATTTGATTAACTTCTTATGGCTGCAAGGGGCAGTATTGAGTAGCCAGTTAAATCGTGCCCATTTCAAACGGCCTCGTACTCAATTCTTGCTCGTACAATATGCATATTATTATTACTATTGGATAGAAAACACTCTCTAGTTTCTAAAACCGTTTGAATTATTTCTCTGAGTGAAACAGAACTCCTTCTGCAGCACATTTCCTGACCAGGAAGTGGAATGTCAGAAATCGATGCTCTGTTCAACTTCATGCCTATACATGGGCAATGAACGTAAGAGTCTACGTACACTTCATACACCTTCCCCTGGTTGTCAAGAGGCGGTGGGAGAAGAAATTTCGTGTCTATCTTGGTCTGAGGTGGAATTAAAGCTCTTTGTATGACGTGACCGTCCATTTCCTGTTTCTGGAGCGCGCGAAAGAGGACATGGATTTGCCTTCTGTTTAGCTGTCGTTATGGACGACTAACATCTCCGGTTTAGATTTTATTTGATACATGTGACCATATCATCGTAAAGTATGTTTTTTCAAAATAGTTTAATCAGATTATTGAATTTTTTTTGTGAGTTTTGCCGTGTCCGTTCTCTGACTTTGTTGACGTTGGAGAGATCCGTGCCACTTGGCAAATGCCCATGCTAAATCAAGAGGGAAATTTGCCGTTCCAGATCCAAACAACGACTGTTCTGGACAAAACACTTGATAAATCGGAAATATTGTCTGGAATCACAAGATGCCTGTCTTTCAATTGCTGTACACTATGTATTTTTCAGAAATGTTTTATGATGAGTATTTAGTTATTTGGCGTTGGTGTCTGTAATTTTTCTGTCTGCTTTCGGTGCAATTTCTGACTGTAGCTGCAATGTAAACTATGATTTATACCTGAAATATGCACATTTTTCGAAAAAAACATATGCTATACAATAAATATGTTATCAGACTGTCATCTGATGAGGTTATTTCTTGGTTAGTGGCTATTTATATCTTTATTTGGCCGAATTTGTGATAGCTACTGATGGAGTCAAAAACTGATGGAGTAATAAAAGTGGAGTCTTTTGCTAACGTGGTTAGCTAATAGATTTACATATTTTGTCTTCGCTGTAAAACATTTTAAAAATCGGACATGTTGGCTGGATTCACAAGATCTGTACCTTTCATATGCTGTATTGGACTTGTTAATGTGTGAAAGTTAAATATTTAAAAAAAATATCTTTTGAATTTCGCGCCCTGCACTTGAAGTGGCTGTTGTCATAAATGTACCGACGTCGGGCTTGCACGCCAAACAGGTTAACTCATACAAAAGTGTTACTGTGCGTGAAGTTTAAAATGCATTTTGTCATTACTAAATGTGTAATGTGTGTAACGGCTGTCTAAATCCTCCTCCTCGGATGAGGAGAAGGAGTAGGGATCGGACCAAAACACAGCGGTAGAGGAATACATGAATGAATTTATTTAAAGACAAGACAAACACGAAAAAACACTTTGAAAAATTACAAAACAACAAAACGACGTAGACAGACCTGAACTTGAGAACTTACAATATAACACGAAGAACAGGAACAGACTAACCAAACGAACGAACACGAAACAGTCCCATGTGGTGCGACAGACACAGGAACAATCACCCACAAACAAACAGTGAGAACAGCCTACCTTAATATGGTTCTCAATCAGAGGAAACATCAAACACCTGCCTCTAATTGAGAACCATATCAGGCAACACATTTAACCCAACATAGAAACACATAACATAGAATGCCCACCCCAACTCACGCCCTGACCAACTAAACACATACAAAAACAAGGAAAACAGGTCAGGAACGTGACAATGTGACATATTTTAAAACTACTATTTGATTAATAAAATATAATCAGTCGTCTTCCAAAAAGCTTTGCAAGAGGGAGGGGATCGGATTTCATTGGTCCTCACCTTGTGGCTCAGTCATTTCATTCAGGGCAGGTGGAGTTAGCCGTGAGTTAGCCTACATGCACACCCACTTTTTTTCTAGCACTTACAACCCAACTAAAGCCATAGGATTAACAGTCTCCCTCCTCTCCAATCAAAGCTAAAGTTCTGTCTGATAATAGCCAATTGTAAACGTTTTCAGAAGTCAAGAGATTATTCAGGTAGATTCAGGTTCTACCTACCTGGCTAGTGGTCATGAATACCAGAACAGAACAGAGCTAGAAAGCCTAGAGACATTAACTTATTTAATCTACGGTTGAAATAAAAAGAATCATACATCTAAAGATTCCTCTCGACTTTAAATGTAAAACTGCCCTAAAAATGTAATTCAAATCCTCTCCCCTTTCATCCTTAAATATCTATCCAATCAAGATGGCTGAAAAGATGTATTCAGGTTGGTTGCTATAAAAGTTATCTTATTACACTTTCCAACTTCTCATTTAAATACCACTGTAATGGAAGATGAAAAAATATATAGTGAAATTGAGAGGTAGTCTTACAAAAAAATTAAATAACCATGATAATTAGATGTAAATATATTATAATAACTTTAAGGGAATGCATAGAAACTGCTGCTCTACAATATTCTGCCTAATTGCTCGAATTATCATATTAACCAGTTACCATTTGACTAAGTTGACAAAAAAAAATATATTATTCGTCCATTTCTTTTAGGACTTTCCTAATCAAAATCTAACATCCTTGAAGAATGAATTTGAAGGCCTCTTATCAGTTAATTAAATCAGGTTGGAAGTCATTTTTCTATGTGGCGTGATTAGGGCCCGCTCTGTTCTCCTCTGTTCAGACACCATGACGTGAGAGGAAACTTCTCCCTGGCTCATCAAACATTCACAACCAGAAGAATAGAATTTCTTTGAAGGGACGTCATTTTTTTTTCTCCAAACCTCCGCCTTTCTGATAAATTGTGCTCCACCCAATAGATCTCTCTTTCTCCTCAACACATTCTCATTAACGCCCAGAAAGAGAAAAGAGAGGAGAGAGAAAGGAGAGGGGAGGGTAAAGAGAAAGGGACGGGGGGAGAGAGATGGAGAGAGAAAGAACCTGGTGTAGAGAAAGAGAAACCATGTGATAGAGACTCAGGGAGAGAGGATAGGTAAAAAGAAAGGAATGATGGAGGAAGATAGCGAGCGAGGGACACTCACACACACACACAACCCGGGTAACAGCCTTGGGTAAGCCTAAGAGACTAAACATGTACGTCTGGAGCTAAAACAAGTGCTACTGTTTCTACAGAGACACAATCTCTTCATCTCTCCCTTTTCTGTCTGTTCCCTCTCATCCTTGACCCAGTCGGTTCTATTCACGTCCTCCTCCTAACATTTAAACAAAGCTTTATCACAGTGTTTCTGCATGCTTGTTTCACCCTCAGCTATGGTAGTGAATGCAATCTACACACACCCCTCATCTCATGTCAGGTGAAATAAATCCAACTGGATGAAAAGAATGAGAAAGAGAGGAAGAGAGAGAGAGAGAGAGAGAGAGAGAGAGAGAGAGAGATATAGTCCACTCAGTACTCCCATCAGTGGAGTATAAGACTGTCTCTCTGTCATTCAGGCTGCAGCCGGCCTCTCCAGTAGCCAGAAGAGCAGAACAGATATACTGCCCTCCGCACATCTGTCCATCCAACACTCCTCAGGGGAGAGAGAGAGAGATGGGGGGGGGGTTAACTGAAAGTAAGGATGAGAGGGACATGAAGAGAGAAAGAGATGAGAGAAAAACAGAAAGGCAAGTAGAAAAAGAGTTTGAGAGAGGATGAGAGGGTGAGAAGCTGGTAGTTGGTAAATGACTGTGATTGGATAATGAATTGAAATAGCGGAGCTTGTCTGATTAAGTTGCAGAGGAGCCCAACTCTCCATCAACACGCTCTCTCATCATCCAATCAACACGCTCGGTTGGCCCGGCACCTTATTGGGTTTTATTCCGTTCTCTCCTCTTTCCCTCCTTCCCTCACTACATGTTATCCTGTCTTCAGTGTAGCCACAGTAGTCTTTCTCAGTGAAGAGAGAATTCTCAAAGCCACAATTACTGCAAAGAACTATCAACTTCCCCTTCAATTAACCCTGTGGGGAGAAAGGGAGAGAAGTAGAGTGGAGAACAGAGGGGGGAGGGAGAGAAATTCAAATTTGGGACGCAGCATTAAACATATGTGCTGACTCTCCTCCCCCGTCCGTCTGGGAAGTAGTAATAAATGAGGGGGTGAGGCCGAGGAGAGAGGAGGGGGTAGTGTAACATCCTCAGGGGTGAACTTGACCCCAGCACTGAGGGTCAAAGTGGTTACGGTAGAATCAGGGCCCCCATCCCCATTACGGCTGAATACAGGCCGCACAGGCAGCTAGCGCTAATGCCCACTATATGCTAATGAAGGAGATGGTGGGAGGTAGTCTCAAACCACAACCCAGAACTGCTGAAAGCTCTCTTCCATGGGAGACAGAGAGGGGAGAGGGGGAGAAGGAGAGAGAGTGGAGAAAAACGGAGAGAGAGACCAAGGGGGAAGGAGACAGGGAGAAAAGAGATAGGGGGGGAAAGTGAGAGGAAGTTGAAGAGAGAGAAAAAAGGGGGGATAGAGAGAGGAAGAGGAGAGGGAAAAAGAGAAATGTCTGTTTTTATAAGAGGGAGTGATGAAGGGGGTGTGTGTCCGGGGTTGTGGTTGTTAGATCAGCCGAGCTTCGGCTAACGGCCCTCGGCCCGGAATTACAGGGAAGAACTCTGACGGCATGACTGCACTCTATCCTCCCCCCTCTATCCTTCCCTCTCTCTGAGCTGAGCCCCCGGAGAGGGATCCCAAACCAAACTCAGCCTTCAGCAAAGTTCCACAGGCAAACTTTCACAAAGCCCCCGAATGCCTGACTGCCCGCCTAGCTACATGACGACAGAGAGGCATGCCAGGGTTTCAATGCAGCCCTCCCTCCCTGCCTCTCCCTTCCTCCCTGCCTCCCTCCCTCTCCTCTTCTGCTGCCCTCTACTTTCAGAGGCGTATGAGCTGTTTGCTGCTGACCTTTCAGACAATGGAAACAAGCGGAACCCAGAAACTGCAAATGAGTGATACAGGTTGCATACAGGCTGCTCCACCTTCACTAAGCTAACACGCAGTCCTGCCGTCGATGAGAGAAAGCACAGGCATTGTCCTGCTTGTTTTGCCAAGAGTCAATGGCCGCTTTTCAACTGGGTAATAAATGTCGTTAGTCCTTGAAGAAGAAAAAATTATTCGTCTTTTCTCCATTACTTGCTGATTGTAAATACTTCAAAAGAAAAACGTCCCATTGGAAAAAAATATGAGAGCGAAAAAAAAGAAAAAGGACTCTTTTAAACAGTCATAATGTAATTTTCATCTAAAGATTTCAAAAGGATTTTTCCCTTTCTGTGTTTCATTTCACCTGGGAGCACTATTCTTCAATTCAACCAACGAACGTGCAGGCAAACTAACAAAACACACCATTCAAAATTCACAGTATTTTGTTCAATTCAGTGCATTCGGAAAGTATTAAGACAGCTTGACTTTTTCCACATTTTGTTAGGTTACAGCCTTATTTTAAAATTGATTAAATTGTATTTTCCCCTCATCAATCTACACACAATACCACATAATTACAAAGCAAAAATAGGTTTGTAGAAATTTATGCACATAAAGAAATAGAAATAATTGAAATATTACATTTACATAATTATTCAGACCCTTTACTCAATACTTTGTTGACGCACCTTTGGCAGCGATTACAGCCTTGAGTCATCTTGGGTATGACACTATAAGCTTGGCACTCCTTTATTTGGGGAGTTTCTCCCATTATTCTCTGCAGATCCTCTCAAGCTCTGTCAGGTTGGACGGGGAGCATCGCTGCACAGTTATTTTCAGGTCTCTCCAGAGATGTTTGATCGGGCAAACTCCAAGCGGGTTGTCATGTGCCTATTACTGAGGAGTGGCTTCCGTCTGGCCACTCTACCATAAAGGCCTGATTGGTGGAATGCTGCAGAGATGATTGTCCTTCTGGAAGGTTCTCCCAACTCCACACAGGAACTCTGGAGCTCTGTCAGATTGACCATCGGGTTCTTGGTCACCTCCCTGACCAAGGCCCTTCTCCCCTGAATGCTCAGTTTGGCGGGGTGGCCAGCTCTAGGAAGAGTCTTGGTGGTTCCAAACTTCTTCCATTTAAGAACGATGGAGGCCACTGTATTCTTGGGAACTTCAATGCTGAAGAAATATTTTGGTACCCTTCCCAAGATCTGTGCCTCGACACAATCCTGACTCAGAGCTCTAGTGGAAGCCTGGTGCTTGGGCCAGTAACCGAAAGGTTGCTGGACTGAATCCTCGAGCTGACAAGGTAAAAATCTGTCGTTTTGCCCGGGCGCTGTGGATGTTGATATAAGTCAGCCCCCCGCACCTCTCTGATTCAGAGGGGTTGGGTTAAATGCGGAAGACACATTTCAGTTGAAGGCATTCCGTTGTACAACTGACTAAGTATCCCCCTTTCACTTAGACAGGTGTGTGCCTTTTCTAATCATGTCCAACAAATTGAATTTACCACAGGTGGGCTCCAACCAAGTTGTAAAAACATCTCAAGGATGATAAATGCAAACAGAATGCACCTGAACTCAATTTTGAGTCTCACAGCAAAGGGTCTGAATAGTTATGTAAATAAGTTTAAAGTTTTTTTTAAATCAATTTTAGAATAAGGCTGTAACGTAACAGAATGTGTAAAGAGGGAAGGGTCTGAATACTGTCCGAATGCACTGTACATCCATTTAAATCTACTTCAACAATACATACACTATATATACAAAAGTATATGGACATCCCTTCAAATTAGTGGATTTGGCTATTTCAGCCACACCAGATGCTGACAGGTGTGTAAAATTGAGCACACAGCCATGCAATCTCCATAGACAAACATTGACAGTAGAATGGCCTTACTGAAGAGCTCAGTGACTTTCAACGTGGCACCGTCATAGGATGCCACCTTTCAAACAAGTCAGTTTGTCAAATTTCTGCCCTGCTAGAGCATGCCCTGGTCAACTGTAAGTGCTGATATTGTGGAAAGCGGAAACGTCTGGGAGCAAGAACGGCTCAGCCGTGAAGTGGTATGCCACACAAACTCACAGAACAGGACCGCCAAGTGGTGAAGCACGAGGCGCATAAAAATCCTCTGTCCTCGGTTGCAACACTCACTACCGAGTTCCAAACTGCATCTGAAGCAACGCCAGCACAAGAACTGTTTGTCGGGAGCTTCATGAAATTAGTTTCCATGGCCGAGCAGCCACACACAAGCTTAAGATCACCATGCGCAATGCCAAGCGTCGGCTGGAGTGATGTAAAGCTTGTGTGTGGCTGCTCGGCCATGGAAACTAATTTGGACTCTGGAGCAGTGGAAACACGTTCTCTGGAGTGATGAATCACGCTTCACCATCTGACAGTCCGGAGGACAAATCTGGGTTTGGCGAATGCCAGGAGAACGCTACCTGCCCCAATGCATAGTGCCAACTGTAAAGTTTGGTGGAGGAGGAATAATGATCTGGGGATGTTTTTCATGGTTCGGGCTAGGCCCCTTAGTTCCAGTGAAGGGAAATCAAAACGCTACAGCATACAATGATATTCTAGTTGATTCTGTGCTTCCAACTTTGTGCCAACAGTCTGGGGAAGGCCCTTTCCTGTTTCAGTATGACAATGCCCCCATGCACAAAGCGAGGTCCATACAGAAATGGTTTGTCGAGATCAGTGTGGAAGAACTTGACTGGCCAGCACAGAGCCCTGACCTCAACTCCATCAAACACCTTTGGGATGAATTCAAAGGCCTAATCGCCCAACATAAGTACCTAACCGCACTAATGCTCTTGTGGCTGAATGGAAGCAAGTCCTCGCAGCAATGTTCCAACATCTAGTGGAAAGCCTTCCCAGAAGAGTGGATGCTGTTATAGCAGCAAAGGGGTTGACCAACTCCATATTAATGCCCATGGTTTTGGAATGAGACGTTCGACGAGCAGGTGTCCACATACTTGTGTTCATGTAGTGTACATTTAGCAACATATTTCATTAAATAAAAATATACTGAAAACATGCTCTTCACTAAGAGTTTGAGTAGTTATTTGAGTATAAAAAGCTTGTTCTAACACTTTTTAAATGTGATTTCTATACCCAAGTAAGGCAAGTTTTCTTACATTCAATTAACACAGACACTTCTACTCTATTCTATTCAGTACTGATGGTCGTGGATGTGTTAAATAGAGTCGAATAACTTAACAGCTATTTTATTTTGATGAATTACTTCACATTCGCCAAGCATTTCAGACATTTAACCTTAGGTCAAAAATACACTCTAAACATTAGAAAATGTGTATCATCTTATGTGGAGACACAACTTCTAAGAAAATCTATTTTTGATGAAGAAGTATCGACTGTCCTTGCATTATAAAGCCTTGTCATTTGACTGAACTGGAGTAGAATAGAATATGTCTATTAAAATGTGTCTTAATAAGAAAAAATCCTGCCCATGAATTCAGATGACAAATTCAGTTTCCTTTAATGAAGGGCTTGAATGCCTGTTGAGAGCTGCTGGAGGAGAGCAGAGAGGATGGTTAATTCGAGAAGGCAGCCGTGTCTTTACCTCCCATGGCAGAGCGTGAGAGAGCGAGAGAGAGAGAGCGAGGAGAGGAGGAAAGGCTTGTGAATGTCTGAGGAGGACAGGAGGAGAGGATAAGAGGAAGGAAAGGCTTGTGAATGTCTGAGGAGGACAGGAGGAGAGGATAAGAGGAAGGAAGGCTTGTGAATGTCTGAGTAGGACAGGAGGAGAGGATAAGAGGAAGGAAGGCTGTGTGTGATAAAGGAAGAGAGGGGGCTGCTTTAGAGCGACTCCATTTGAACTGACAAATTAAAGAGCAGTTGAACCGCTCGGAACACCACACACCAAAACGAAGAGAACCGCGACAGTACTTACAGAGAACACACATACTCTTCATATCTGTGAGTGAGTGTATGTGTGTTTATTTGTGCAAGCAGGCATGTATGCGTGTGTGCATGTGTGTGTGTGTGAGAGAGTCACAAAAGTAGCCCCGTGAGTGACAGAGAAGCATATCTGTACATACACATCTGTCTGGCAACTGACGACGGAAAAGAAAGGGGGGATGACAAAATAAAAAGTATTAAATGAGAGAGAAAAAGGAACTGGCTGCGCGACGAGACACAACGCATTAAAGCCAGGGAAGTCATTCTATAGAAAATACATCGCCTGTACGTTCCCTTTCCGCTCCTCCTCAACACTCAATCTACCAATACTAAGGACTTTCAACACAGTATACCGTATCGGCTCAATTTTGAGTCTGACATTCTTAACAGAAAATTGCACTTTTTGACCCAATGTTTTCATTACATTTCTTCTTACCCTGCAGTGTGCATATGTTCTAGTATTGCACAAAAGGTGGATAAGGTGTTTAGCACAAATAACATACTTTTTTCCACTCTACCACCTGTATTAGATTAGGCTAATTGTCAGAAATGAAGGGACCAGTTAGTTCAAACAAAGTCCAGAGCTAAACTATTAAAAATGGGTGTATTATAATTCTATTGAACACTGCTTATTTTTTATCAATACTAAATGACAGTTTTAGGATCACCAACACAGTGGTATTTTTCTTAAGATACAGTAGTACTCCTTATTTCCTATTTTTTCATCCTACTTCATCTCCTATTTTCCACTTCTCTATCCTCTTCTTTTTCCACATTTCTTTCCTCTCTTCTCTGTCACCCCTGACCAGTGGTCTCAGCCGGTTTCAGACTACTGTGGTTTCAAAGGCCAGCGCCACAAAACACTCTTTCTTTTGTCTTTCTCTCTTTAAAGACTGGAGTCTGTCTATTACACTGTGTGGTAGAAGAGTCCTGGACAGCAGAGGTAATCTGACAGGATTAGGCTGCTTTATTTCCCTGGGAAGAAGGGATGGGAGAGGAGAGGAAGAAAGAGAGGAGGCCACGCTCAAATCCCCCTATAAATGTCAAACAGCGAACAGTGACCAGGGGCACAGAAACACACCTGCGCATCACACAGAAACACACACACATACACACCTGTCATATCTCACTGGGCCACCAGACTGGCAAGGAAAGGAGAAGAGACTAGTCCTTCTTTTCCTCTTTCTCCGGAGCGAGGGATTTGTGGGGAACGAGGCACGAAACGAGGGAGGGAGAGGGGGATTACACAATTATTCAGATAGCGGCTGGGGATAATCTAGTGGCAGATGTCCCTTGGTCAACAATGCCCACCTCACACACTCACACACACACACACACACACACACACACACACACACACACACACACACACACACACACACACACACACACACACACACACACACACACACATTACAATGCTAGCCGAACACAGCCGAGAGCAAAAGCCAGCCGTAACCGATGGTTACAAGCACTTTGTGTAACCTGCTGGTGTACCAAACACACACTAATCACCAACGGCAAAGGAGAAGTCATGCAAACACACATCTCTTTAATGATAATATGATTTGGTGTATATCCTTTAGATTTTTTCTAACTTGATATATTTGTATCTAAAAAGTCCATAGCATGGCAATAGTTATCACTGGGACAGGAGAGGGTCAACCTGTTAGCTTTTGTTCTACTATTTCTCCTCAGTGGTCAGAAAAACAACATCAAACCTGAGAAATTCTGTCCAAGGAAAACTACATAACTGACAGGTAATTGTGGTCACACACATACCCCACACCATCCCGCCACATTCTTCCTTAAGCCCCTGCCTCTGTGTCTCTGTGTGATCTCAAGACTCTCATAGCTACTGTGCTATTCTCTTATCCGTTTCTCCCCTTCTCCTTCCCATTTCCTCTATCCTTCTCTCCTCTCTCCACTGCTTTGAAAGGGCACATACAGAGCCTCAGAGTCCTCACCCCCTGTGGGGCAAAGTATGGCAAAACCACTTCACCTCAAGGACCACGGGGAGGGAGAGAAAGAGAGAGAGAGAGGAGAGCGAGAGAGAGGAAAGAGAGAGACATTTGAGTCTCATTACCATACAATACTTAAATCTCAAACATGGCATGACAACACAAGTGAAACACACAAAATAACAGACTTTTGAAAATATATAAATATTGCAACAAAAAAATCCTGACTGTATGAGTTTAATTTTCCTTTTTCCTGTAATGAGTACAAAAATTGCAGTCAGTTAATGCCAAAATGAATGCATAAGCAAGAGGATGGGGGTAGAGGGGGGGGGGGGGGGGGGGGGTATAGCTGTCAATCCGTCCTCTCTAGCAGCACATTGTGATTTGGGTTTAGACTGGTTAACAGATCTCTCTGTCAGTGGGTATATATATCTAGCACCCTGCCCGCCACAGCCTGTTTCTCATGCTAATAGTTTAAGTAGTCATCCTATGTCACCCATCACTAATACCATAAAATAGCAGCCTTCACCAGCCTCTCAGCCGCAGCGTTAGCCTGTGTTAGCCAGCAGCACCCCAATACTTTACGGATTAGTAAACATAATGAGATATATTTATACACTTGTTACTTATATGGTCAATGGGTAGGGGGGGGGGGGGGACTGGTACAGGGGTATGGAGAAGATTTAGTTAGTTCCTATAGGGCTTCCCTCATACCTCTTTACAGTATAGCAAACTGTACACACAACCAAGCACAAAAGACATTACACATTCAAAGCCAAACTAAACAACACATACAGCTAATGAACACAAACAACCTGAACTAAACACACAGAAATGTCAAAACTTTCCTACACTTTTAAACCTCAAAGCCAAAAGGGATGGGGGGGACGAAAGCATTAGTATCATCAAACACAAATCTGTGCTAAGGCAGTGAAGACGCTCGTTCCCTGACACTCATTCACTGACAGTGTTTTCCTTCCGCTGGGGAGCGTTCAGGGCTGAGCGTGAATCTGTGTCTGCTCCTCCTACCGCTTAAACCTTCCCGGAGTGGAAATCTCTCTCCAGAGCTCGCCTGGCGGATTTCACCACGGCTGCCGCAGAGTGAGGAGCGTTTAAGAGGCGTGTAACGCTCCTCTACAGGCAGGCGATTTATGCAGCGCTAAAGTTGCGTTCAGGGCCGTGCAGCTGTCACCCGTGCATTAGTAGAACCCTTTAATAAATGCATTAAAACAGTGCCAGAAAGTTTAGTCCCATTGTTGTTTGGAAGAAGTCTTTGAAGTGATCTGTTCTCTCGGCAACTGGTTGATTGACAGGTGGGTTGTCAGACTGGTACAGAGGGTTGGAATACACCAACGACTCTCTTATGACGCCCTTACGAAGGGTCATAGGGGGAGGGGGGAGACAGGTTTTGAATGGGGGAGATTGGGGAGATGGGGGAGACAGGCTCAATGAGGATGCCATACCACACACACACATTCTGTCATACTCCCCAACACACCACCTCTCCCCCACACTTTCTCTCTATCTGTCTCCCATGCACACACTCCTTCTCATGCTCCATTTCCCTACTTCCACACTCTGTCCATCCATGTCACATCTCCATGGTGGCCATGATGAGTGTCATCACACAGTCAGCAGACTCCCAGCTCCATCTCCACCCAGATACAGGTACAGCCAGGTTGTGCTGAGGTTACGTTATAGCAGCTAATTGCTATGGCCCTGCCCCCTGTCCAAGATTATTGGACCTGTCCCATGTTACTAAAACTCTACATCTACCTCATCCTCTCAGTCTCTTCTCCTATTACAGTTTCAACTCCAGTCATCTCCCTCTCTAGCTCACTAGTGGTTAGAGATTGGGCCTGTAACTGGAAGGCTGCTAGATCGAATCCCCGAGCTGACAAGGTAAAAATCTGTCATTCTGCCCCTGAGCAAGGCAGTTAACCCACTGTTCCCCGGGCACGAAGTCATAGATGTCAATGAAGGCAGCCCCCCTCACCTCTCTGATTCAGAGGGGTTGGGTTAGATGCAGAAGACACATTTCAGTTGAATACATTCAGTTGGACAACTGTAACGGCTGTCAAAGTCGTTCTTCTCCTCAGACGAGGAGGAGCATGGATCGGACCAACGCGCAGCGAGGTATGTAGACATAATGAATTTAATTATAATAACGAATACGAAAATACAAGACAAGCTACAAAACAACAAACGACATCAACAGACCTGAACATGCGAACTAACATAAAACGAAGAACACACGAACAGACTAAACATAACGAAACAGTACCGTGTGGTGCACAAACACAGACACAGCAACAATCACCCACAAACAAACAGTGAGAACAGCCTACCTTAATATGGTTCTCAATCAGAGGAAACCTCAAACACCTGCCTCTAATTGAGAACCATATCAGGCAACACATTTAACCCAACATAGAAACACATAACATAGAATGCCCACCCCAACTCACGCCCTGACCACCTAAACACATACAAAAACAACAGAAAACAGGTCAGGAACGTGACAGAACCCCCCCCCCCTCAAGGTGCGAACTCCGGACGCACCCCTAAAACTCAAGGGGAGGGTCTGGGTGGGCATCTGTCCGTGGTGGCGGCTCCGGCGCAGGACGAGGACACCACTCCACCATTGTCTTTGTCCCCCTCCTTAGCGTCCCTTGAGTGGCGACCCTCGCCCCCGACCATGGTCCAGGAACCTTCACCAAGGCCCCTCCTAAATATAGACAACTCAGGACAGAGAGGTAGCTCAGGACAGAGAGGTAGCTCAGGACAGAGAGGTAGCTCAGGACAGAGGGGTAGCTCAGGACAGAGGGGTAGCTCAGGACAGAGGGGTAGCTCAGGACAGAGAGGTACCTCAGGACAGAGAGGTAGCTCAGGACAGAGGGGCAACTCCGGACTGAAGGACAGCTCCGGACAGAGAGGCAGCTCTGGACTGAATGGTTGCTCCGGACTAGATGCAGCTCATGACTGGAGGGCAGCTCATGACTGGCTGGCGGCTCTGGCAGCTCCTGACTGGCTGGCGGCTATGGCAGCTCCTGACTGGCTGGCGGCTCTGGCAGCTCCTGACTGGCTGGCGGCTCTGGCAGCTCCTGACTGACGGACGGCTCTAATGGCTCGGGACAGACGGGCGGCTCTGAAGGCTCGTGGCAGACGGATGGCTCAGATGGCGCTGGGCAGACGGATGGCTCAGATGGCGCTGGGCAGACGGATGGCTCAGATGGCGCTGGGCAGACGGATGGCTCAGATGGAGCTGGGCAGACGGATGGCTCAGACGGCGCTGGGCAGACGGATGGCTCAGACGGCGCTGGGCAGACGGATGGCTCAGACGGCACTGGGCAGACGGATGGCTCAGACGGCGCTGGGCAGACGGATGGCTCAGACGGCGCTGGGCAGACGGATGGCTCAGACGGCGCTGGGCAGACGGATGGCTCAGACGGCGCTGGGCAGGCAGGCAGCTCAGACGGCGCTGGGCAGGCAGGCAGCTCAGACGGCGCTGGGTAGACGAGCAGTGCAGGCGGCGTTTGGCAGGTAGGCAGCTCAGACCTGCTGAGGCGCACAGTAGACCTGGTGCGTGGTGCCGGAACTGGTGGTACCGGACTGGAAACACGCACCTCAAGGCTAGTGCGGGGAGCAGGAACAGGGCACACGGGACTCTCAAAGCTTACTATAGGCCTGGTGCGTGGTACCGGAACTGGTGGTACCGGGCTGAGGGCACGCACCTCAGGGCGAGTGCGGGGAGAAGGAACAGTGCGTACAGGGCTCTGGAGACGCACAGGAAGCCTGGTGCGTGGTGTAGGCACTGGTGGTAATGGGCTGGAGACACGCACCTCAAGACTAGTGCGGGGAGCAGGAACAGGGCACACTGGTTTCTCAAAGCGCACTATAGGCCTGGTGCGTGGTGCCGGAACTGGTGGTACCGGACTGAGGGCACGCACCTCAGGGCGAGTGCGGGGAGAAGGAACAGTGCGTACAGGGTTTTAGAGAAGCACAGTAGGCTTGGTGCGTGGTGCCGGAACTGGAGGTACTGGGCTGGAGACACGCACCACAGGGAGAGTGCGTGGAGGAGGAACAGGGCTCTGGAGACGCACAGGAGGCTTGGTGCGTGGTGCCGGAAATGGAGGCACTGGGCTGGAGACACGCACCACAGGGAGAGTGCGTGGAGGAGGAACAGGGCTCTGGAGACGCACTGGAAGCCTGGTGCGTGGTGTAGGCACTGGTGGTACTGGGCTGGGGCCGGAAGGTGGCGCCGGATATACCGGACCGTGCAGGCGTACTGGCTCCCTTGAGCACCGAGCCTGCCCAACCTTACCTGGTTGAATGCTCCCCGTAGCCCGTCCAGTGCGGGGAGGTGGAATAACCCGCACTGGGCTGTGTAGGCGAACCGGGGACACCATGCGTAAGGCTGGTGCCATGTACACCGGCCCAAGGAGACGTACTGGAGGCCAGATATGTAGAGCCGGCTTCATGGCACTTGGCTCAATGCTCAATCTAGCCCGGCCAGTGCGGGGAGGTGGAATAACCCGCACCGGGCTATGCACGCGTACAGGAGACACCGTGCGCTCTTCCGCATAACACAGTGTCTGCCCGTACTCCCGCTCTCCACAGTAAGCATGGGAAGTGGGCGCAGGTTTTCTACCTGCCTTCGCCACACTACGCGTCGTCGTGCTAACCTCATTCGCCGGTATCCCTATGCACATTGCTCCATCGAATCCCAGGCGGGCTCCGGCACTCTCCCTGGGTCAACCGACTACCTGTCTATTTCCTCCCAAGTGGTGTAACCCAGATCCGGCTCCTGCTGCCGAGCTAGCTCCTCGAAACTCCGCCTCTCTGCTTTTGCTGCCTCCAGCATTGGGGCGGCGATACTCCTCTGGCTCTGCCCAGGGTCCTTTTCCGTCCAGCTCGTCCTCCCATGTCCAGGAGTCCTGTGTAATTGGCCGCTGCTGTCGCTGCTGCCCGTTACCCCGCTGCTTGATCCTTTGTTGGTGGGTGATTCTGTAACGGCTGTCGAAGTCGTTCTCCTCCTCAGACGAGGAGGAGCATGGATTGGACCAACACGCAGCGAGGTATGTAGACATAATGAATTTGATTATAATAACGAATACGAAAATACAAGACAAGCTACAAAACAACAAACGACGTCAACAGACCTGAACATGCGAACTAACATAAAACGAAGAACACACGAACAGACTAAACATAACGAAACAGTACCGTGTGGTGCACAAACACAGACACAGCAACAATCACCCACAAACAAACAGTGAGAACAGCCTACCTTAATATGGTTCTCAATCAGAGGAAACGTCAAACACCTGCCTCTAATTGAGAACCATATCAGGCAACACATTCAACCCAACATAGAAACACATAACATAGAATGCCCACCGCAACTCACGCCCTGACCAACTAAACACATACAAAAACAAACAGAAAACAGGTCAGGAACGTGACAACAACTGACCAGGTATCCACCTTTCCCTCACTGTCCCAGCCTTAGCCCTTCCCCAGGCCTCCACCAGCCCAGTCCCTGGCCCTGCTCACTGCTACAGTCCCATCTCCAGCTAAAGGTCCAGCCACAGGCACAGTCCCTTCTATCCTTTCTTTCTCGGTCCCTCCGTCTCTCGCTCTGTCTCCAGTCTCTCCAGCAATGGGTCATAAAGCTGGCCTGTGGCTGCCAAGCTCTCTCAGGAGACGCTGATCTAATGCTTCCACACATAATGACCCACGCCTGCCTGCCTGCTACACACATACTGTCATTTCCGTCCTCTTCCCTCTCTCTCTTTCTCTCTCCCTCTTTCCCATTCCCCAGGCCCATAGGAAGCGGTCCCTTCCTCTCTCTGTGCTGCAGGGTCACTCCCTCCCACATCCATCAGCTCTTAAGAGGCTCACACTGAATCTATCTCTCTATCACAAAATCTCTCTTCGTCTATCTGTCTGTCTGTTTCTCTCTCTCCCTCTCCTCTTCTCTCTTTTCCACTTAAATAGACTGCTGTGAATCACCCTAAAATCTACCCAGGGCATCACAGAATACAGAATCCTCTGCCCTCCTCTGGTCCACGGCTCGCTCCCTCGTTCCACAACTTGTCTTTCCCCTTTTCTCTCTTCATTCTCCTGCTTTTCTCTGTCTTTCTCTGGACTAAAGATGCTGTGTCAGTCAGATTCTGCTGGCTTAACTTTCCCTAATCCACAGGTCAGCATTTGGCATGCACACACACAAGTAGACATGCACAACACAAATAGATATGCACACACACAACTAGACATGCACAACACAAATAGAAATGCACAACACAAATAGACATGCACACACACAAATAGACATGCACAACACAAATAGACACACACAAATAGACATGCACAACACAAATAGACACACACAAATAGACATGCACACAAGCGCACACGTATGCATGCACACACAAACACAAAAATATTCGGGCCTCTCGTTCTCCCCAATAACAGGTTCAATTAGAACCACATGTGTAATCATGGTTGAAACTAAGGCAATGTGGCGGCGGCTCAACACTCACGTCAATCACCTCACTGATGACCACAGCCAGCACTCTCATCACCAGCTAGCTACCTCCACACACACAACAAAGCTTTAAAACTTCAACATTTCAATTCTTAACAATTCTTTTTTTTAAATAAAAAACAACCCATTTTCCAGACTTTTAGGCTTCCTCAAAAAAACAGCCAACACATGCATTGACTATGAACTGCAAACATAAGCATTTAATTTGTCCTTTTTCCACAGAATCTGTTTTAATGGAAGTACTGTGATGGAGGCAAATAGCAGGATATCCACTTGGTCAAATCCTACACATACCAGCATCATGTATCGCTGGCTTTCCACCTCTCTTTAAAAACACTTTGGAGCACCAGATAAAGCCACTCAACCAATGGGCAGCAGTAGTTTTGGTCTGGCAGAAGAGGTTTAATGTAGAGGGGGATAGAGAAACAGGCAGACAGAGCGAGTCGTCAGAAAAGTGTTCAATATTAGCAATGCTCAGGACATGAAAAACTTCACAAAATACTGTCCATCTCACTTGACTGGAGCCCATATGAATTTTGAATGGGCACTCTTTTATACGTACACACACACGCACGCACACACGCATGCGCGCACACACGCACACGCACACACACACACGCACACACACACACACACACACACACACACACACACACACACACACACACACACACACACACACACAGGTACTCGTGGTAAGAACACTTATATTATGTTGATGGACCACCACAATAAAGTTGGTGTGCATTAAGCCCAGAATGGAACGTTTTGAAGCAGTCTGATTCATATTATAATACAGCAGTCAATACAGTTTTATCATTTTATAGTATAGTAAAGCATTCAAGTGTTAGCGTGTTTATTGTACATATTTTTGGACAATCTGAAACATGTTCTAGTCACACCCAGGCTCTGACACACAGCCAGTTAAAACCCTGACTACAGCCCAGACACACACAAACACACACACAAACTTTGCCTAACTACAACCAAAACACGTTCAAACACACATAAAGGTTGTCTATCTGTCCCACCCTGATAGTGTCATCTAATCACTATTACTGCAGTGTTGCATTTCGCAAAATCACTACTGACATTACAGATGCTGTTCAGCAAATAGTGAACAGACTTTGCTTTCCTTTTACTAAATATACCATAATAGAAAGTCCAAAAACATTTTACACACTACACAGATACAAGAAAAATATTCTCTACAACACTGAAAATCCAGCAATAATAGAAACTCAACAAATCAGAAGAGAAAATGTGTGAGACAGAGAGACAGGACAAATTCAACAACAGGACATGAAAAACAGTCAGCTGCCGAGGAAAAGAAGAAAAAAACGTCTGATTTTACTGTCTGCAGCTGGACACAATAGCAGATAGAGCAGAGAGAGTCAGCCTTTTTCTGACACCTCTAGCTTCCTGACTGTGTCCACTTCATTTCCAAATCAATTATTTTCCCTCTCAAATACCCTGTCTATTATCTCACTTTTTATTTTTCTCACAAACTCTCCTTTTCTCAAACTGCTCTTCTCACATATTCTTTATATTATATTCAAACACTGTTCTTATCTAAAATCGTATTATCTTTCTTAGATACCACATGTATAGAAAAGTAAGTATCTGTTAGTATCTAAATATGATTTTCAAATAATTACTAGGTAACTACCATCTGAAATAGAGTGTAAAATGGCCCCCCTCTCCTTCTCTCTGAGAGGAGAGACCCTCACTGCTCCAGTCTCTCTCTCAGCCCAGCAGCAGGTATGTCTGTTTGAGCTGAGGATCTTCAATAATGATAATAGAGTAATTCAGCTGACACTTTTCTCTTAAGCTACTTCAAATGATGTCATATCTTCAGTATATGTGGCCCATGCGGAAATCAAACCCACAACTCTGGAATTACAATCATCATGCTCCAACCAACTGTGCCAACGCAACCACTTTCTCCTGTCTTAAAGCCAGGTCTGGATCTCTAGACCACAGCAAACATGACACACACCGCTGAGAAATCCCCTGCTTTCTCTCACCCTAAACTCTAAAGCCATTCCAAAAAATGGTATCAGTTCAGTTGAAATTTCCCAACTCTTTGGTTATGAGCATAGTAAAATAGAATAGAACTAAAAATAGAATAACACAATCAGAAAGACTAAATTAGGTAAAACATTCTAAATAAATCTGGACATACCTAAAGGAGGTAAACTGCTTTTAGTAAAATATAGAAGGTTTAAAATACCCTTTCAAAGAATTTGCCTGGTTTTAAATAATTAGTGGGGCTAACTATAGGCAGATAACTTTTGTTTGTTCAGTTACAAAGTCCCTTGAATTTCTTATTTTCTTAAGGAATAAAAGCTAATCATGATTTTATAAATAACCCACTGATCTCAGAGAAGACAATCAGCCCAGGTGTGTTTGTGAACAATTAAAATAACTAGTCGCCGGGTGTGAAAATATTTTATGCCACCACACATACCACCAACCAAATCCATGTTTTCCTGCCTGGCAGAAGAGTTATGACATGGATATAAAATGTGAAATACAGCTCTTTTGTTCTCTCTAAAATTTATATTAAACCTCCATCAGTGGTGCAATTAAAACTGCGTCACCATCGAGTTGCAGATATACCACCCGTGGCACGCGCAGCCTCGGAGCGAAGGACGGGGAGACAGGAGCCACAAAACAACATGGAGAGAGAGAGGGAGCGGGAACACACTAAATTAATTAATTATGTCAAATGCCCCAGCGTCCATCAATCAAATGGAAAAACGGCAATGATCTGCCTTTTTCTTTGTAATGACTTACAGACCAATGGCACCGCGCCGCAACCAATAGCAACTAATTGTAATTTCAATTCTCCATCATGCCGGACATCATTGCGTCTGACGTGCAGGAATGTCCCAGATGAAGGCTGATATTTAGGGGGCTCAGGGACGGAGATATATGGGTATGCTCAAATTTAGGAAACCAACCGCAAAAATATGGCGGTGATGTCTATGAAAACTTCTACATACCCTTGTGAGATGTTGAAAATAGCCTACTTGTTTGAGACAATGCAATTATTTAAAATGAATTATGAATTTATAGATTTAGTAGAAAGTAGATTAGGAAATTATTTAAAGGCTTTTATAGGACATTACAAAACAAACAAAACACTTTCATAATGAGATATAGAATTAATATTCGAAGAAAGACAACTCTAAACGCCGGAATGCTCAAATGTGTTAAAATGGGTCTCCTCACAAAAGCGCACATCCAGAGCCTAAAATCAGTAGCCATTAGTTATTGTGCATGGGGCGCATTTGGCTATTCTGTTGATGAGTCCTATTGCACCCGACAACTTTTCAACACTTTTTAGAATTTGTATATTTTTAAATGTATAGTTATTCATTATCCCAATACATTTAATATGCGTCAGTTGCAAAACACATATTTTCATAATTAAATCAATAAAGATTGTGAGGCTATGTGTATATCCTTTATCTTAGAAGTTGTACAATAATTGTATATATATATATAAAACAAAACGAAGAAGTTATCAGCTAAAACGGGATCTTCTCGGCTTTTCATGTCTTTTGCTTTTCTGATAGGTAAGTATATCCGATTCTGATTAATAGATTATGCATGGCTAATAACCAATAATAATCAACGACATAAATTGTTCCATGAGCATCACACCAACTTTGATTTTGAAGCACAATTGCACGTATCACCAACAGCAGGCTAGGGCTATAGCCTATTGTTTGGTAAACTGAATCAATAATAACAATAGCCTACTATTACAATAGATTTCTATTGTATTTGACACAATTGTGAATAAATTAAAATAAAAGGGACACTAGCCTTCCATAAAGACTTAGACCAAACCTTCCATACCACCCGGATTGAAGTCTGCAAAATTCAAGCCCAAAATCAGCAGACAACATCCTTTAAAAATATTTAAAAGTTTGACCGTAGAAACGAATTATTTAGGCATATCAGTGTTCTTGTCTAAATTAATTATAAAATAATTGAAAGACCTAATCATAGATTTAATGTGGTCCGTTAAAATGTATCTTTAATTCAAATTCAACAATCGCAAATCTATTGAGACCTAGTTCGGTGTGTGGTGAACGGGTAATAAACGATCAAAAATAATTCAAACGATGGCCGAATGGGTGTGTAAATTTACACCCGTTATTGGAGACGCGATTAATCAAAGTATTTTACAAAGGACACGTTTAGCGTTCGACGCTTGTGCACCTCCGTGCATTTGCTGCTTTCATTCAAATTCACTCCGAACATCTTTGTAGGCCAGCTTTGTCTGAAAACTTTTTGTTGTTTCATGTGCGAGCGTTTGTGAACCTGACACCTTCCATAAGCGGTGAGGCAGCATGCAGCCACTGCTCCTGCAGTCTACAACTTTAACTATCATTTCACACCTACATTTTAAAATAAAAACCAAGTAGACCTATTTCCAAAGTATGTATACTAAAGTATATGGATTTAATATCAAAACTGCAATCTGTTATTTTGATAGCACGTGTTTATCTAGGGGAGAGGTCGCGAGAAACTCGCTCGTGGGTCCTTGCCATTTTCTACAAACTTTTTTCTATTGTACAAAATGAAGAACGACTTCAAAGTGCATGGCCTGAAAAGTAGCTGATTTAAAGTTTCATGTTTGGACTACATGTGTGCCAGCCTTGGTGAAACGCACATTAGACAATAATAGCCTAGTCTTTCGCTCAATATAGGGTAAGATTTTGTTATTATTGGTTTATAAGACTTTTGCTGAAAACAATGATAGCCATAAACAAGTCCAATTTTTGCAGTGTTCGAACTCAACAACACGCGCGCACACACTTTCACTATTGGAAAAACAAACGGACAGAGAGACAGAGGAGAAGAAAGGACAATTAAGAGGGATGGAGAATATGTAGATACGTGTATCAACCTGTTCTTGTTTTCTGAAGAAGTCAACTTTCACACCAGTGGCTGGACCATGTGGACAGCCCCGCTTCAGCTCGGCGCAACACCACACAGCGAGTCCCCTCGCGGCTACAAAGACTCAAGGCAAAATAACAAAAAGAGAGAAATCTTGGAATCTAAGATTGGTATCGCAGGAAAATTACTTTCAACGACAACCGTCTTCGTTAGTTACTCCGTGCTTCCTTCCTTTCTTGTCTTTTGTTGTGCGTTCTCTCTCTAGGAGTGGGCACTGTAGCTAGTGAAGTCAGAACAATACTAGTGCCACTACTAACTCACACAGAGGCTGCATGCGCAGCCCTTGGGGAAGTTGATGGAGAGAAAGCACACAGCTTTTCGGGCTGTTCGTTGCCGGCTCTCCTCACTCTGGTCTGATCCTGCTATCTCGCCGTTATTCAGATCTTAACCCCTCCACAAGTCCCAATGACGATAACCGACTCAGTTTTTGGCATCCCATCTGTCGCTCGCTCCTTCGCTAGCAAATCAGTGTTGAATTATTCGGGTTGTGTGTTGGTTGAGGATATGTTGGGGGATAGTTTGCGCTCTACCGTAATGCCTCTAAAACAGGTGCTCGTTCACATCTCACTGTGCCTTGCGAGTGGCAGAAAAAGGCGCTTCACATGGCCGGGTGGCAAGCGGCAATTGCACCGAGAGAAAATCCGCCTACCATGTTAATTTATTTTAATTTGATTTATTTCACCGTTATTTAACCAGGTAGGCTAGTTGAGAACAAGTTATCATTTACAATTGCGACCTGGCCAAGATAAAGCAAAGCAGTTCGACACATACAACAACACAGAGTTACACATGGAGTAAAACTAACATACAGTCAATAAAAATAAGTCTATATACAATGTGAGCAAATGAGGTGAGATAAGGGAGGTAAAGGCAAAAAAAAGGCCATGGTGGAAAAGTAAATCCAATATAGCAAGTAAAACACTGGAATGGTAGATTTGCAGTGGAAGAATGTGCAAAGTAGAAATAGAAATAATGGGGTGCAAAGGATCAAAATAAACACAGTAGGGGAAGAGGTAGTTGTTTGGGCTAAATTATAGATGGGCTATGTACAGGTGCAGTAATCTGTGAGCTGCTTTGACAGCTGCTGCTTAAAGCTAGTGAGGGAGATAAGTGTTTCCAGTTTCAGAGATTTTTGTAGGTCGTTCCAGTCATTGGCAGCAGAGAACTGGAAGGAGAGGCGGCCAAAGGAGGAATTGGCTTTGAGGGTGACCAGAGATATATACCTGCTGGAGCGCGTGCTACAGGTGGGTGATGCTATGGTGACCAGCGAGCTGAGATGAGGGGGGACTTTACCTAGCAGGGTCTTGTAGATGACCTGGAGCCAGTGGGTTTGGCGGCGAGTATGAAGCGAGGGCCAGCCAACGAGAGCGTACAGGTCGCAGTGGTGGGTAGTATATGGGGCTTTGGAGACAAAACGGATGGCACTGTGATGGACTGCATCCAATTTATTGAGTAGGGTATTGGGGGCTATTTTGTAAATGACATCACCGAAGTTAAGGATCGGTAGGATGGTCAGTTTTACGAGGGTATGTTTGGCAGCATGAGTGAAGGATGCTTTGTTGCGAAATAGGAAGCCAATTCTAGATTTAACTTTGGATTGGAGATGTTTGATGTGAGTCTGGAAGGAGAGTTTACAGTCTAACCAGACACCTAGGTATTTGTAGTTGTCCACATATTCTAAGTCAGAACCGTCTAGAGTAGGGATGCTGGACGGACGGGCAGGTGCAGTCAGCGATCGGTTGAAGAGCATGCATTTAGTTTTACTTGTATTTAAGAGAAGTTGAAGGCCACGGAAGGAGAGTTGTATGTCATTGAAGCTCGCCTGGAGGGTTGTTAACACAGTGTCCAAAGAAGGGCCAGAAGTATACAGAATGGTGTCGTCTGCGTAGAGGTGGATCAGAGACTCACCAGCAGCAAGAGCGACATCATTGATGTATACAGAGAAGAGAGTCGGCCCAAGAATTGAACCCTGTAGCACCCCCATAGAGACTGCCAGAGGCTCGGACAACAGGCTCTGCGATTTGGCACATTGAACTCTATCAGAGAAGAGCATTGTTTAGAGCATTAGAGGCTCCTCAGAGGAGGAAGGGGAGGACCATCCTCAGTGAATTTCATTAAAAAAAAAAAAAAATCAAACATTTAAAAAGTTAACCTTTTTAGATAAAATTATACTAAATATATTCACGTCACCAAATCATTGATTAAAACAGACTGTTTTGCATTGAAGGTCTACAGTAGCCTCAACAGCACTCTGTCGGGTAGCACCATGTTGTAGCCGGAGGACAGCTAGGCACATTGACTTCAATACAAAACCTATGAGGCTCATGGTTCTCACCACCTTCAATAGACATACACAGTAATTATGACAACTCCTGGAGGACTTCCTCCAACCTATCAGAACTGACATGTTGTCCTCCCAATCAAAGGATCAGAGAATGAATCTAGTACTGAAAGCACAAGCTACAGCTAGCTAGCACTGCAATGCATAAAATGTGGTGAGTAGTTGACTCGGAGACAAAGACAATAGTTGAACAGTTGTGAACAAATTAACTTCTTCCAAAATGAAGAAGAAGCAAGAAAGAGATAGAGATTATTATTTTTTTTTCACTTTCAGTTTTACTTACCTAGCAAATGCTCCTAGCTAGTTTAGCCTACTTAAACACCCTGGCTCAAACAGAGGGATTATATGTTAGCTAGCTGGCTATAACTATCCAACACAACACTGGAACTCTTTCAAGTCAAACTTTTCCTAATTTATTGCCACCTGGTCCGCCGATGTAAGTGCTCAACTGCTTACTGACTGTACACTAACGTTACTGCATGATTGTAGTTAGTTCTATTAGCTATGTTGACTATGACGTTACTTTAGCTAATATGGTGACAATGATGTAGGCTGTGTGAGGTGGTTATGATAAGGTTTGGCTTGGAAAGGTGATGTGTTGTGCTTTGAAGTCCACAAGCGAAGGGGAAAGGTGAGAGGAGGAGAGCACATAGATGTGAGAAGCAATACAACGTGGCTGCTAAAAAAGTGAATTGTATTTATGCGTGAACAGTGATGTATTCATTTCCCTGATTCTGTTGAAAAACATTTCTTTAACGGAGGCAAACAGAACAAAACGGGGATGAACATACCTGAATTTGTCCAATAGAATTTATTTTTTGCAACTGTTGGACTAATGATTACACCCTAGATCAGCCAGATGCAGGCAAGAGTGTGCAAAGCGGTATTGAATGTGTCACTGTCTGTCCATGTGTCACTGTCTGTCACCTCAAATTTTTGTCTCAACCTGTGTGCACCTATCTTGTAAACTTTCATTCATAGGCTAGGTTGTAGCAACCTCATGATAGGTATAGGGAAAATTAAAGTATCATGTAGTAGCCTAAACCTGTCGCTGTTACATTGAACTTGGCGAATGGAATATGAATGACAGTCTTGGTGAATGGAATATGAATGACAGTCATGGAAGACTGTCATTCATATTCCATTCACCAAGTTCAATTTAACAGCGACAGGTTTATGCTGTAATAGAAATAAGGCCATTCTCATGAAAAAAAATTACTGTCCTCCCTCATCTTAAACGGTACTGACCGCCACTGGTGTAGAGAGACCAGCGGTCCTGGTTGTTGTCAGCTCAAATGTTTTCATTAAAACATTGTTTAATAGGTTGACAAGATTAACTCAGCTCATTGGTCAAACATGCGTGGCAGCTGCTCAAAATTGTGTTTTCGCTGTAAAACACTTAGAAAATCTGAAATATTGGCTGGATTCACAAGATCTGTGTCTTTCATTTGCTGTACGCTGTGTATTTTTAAGAAATGTTTTATGATGAGTAATTAGGTAATACACGATGGTCGCTGTAGTTATTCTAGTTGCTTTGGTGAGAGTTGTGATGGTGGCTGCAATGGTAAACTATGATTTATACCTGAAATATGCAAATTTTTCTAACAAAACATATTTATTGTATAGCATATGTTATCAGACTGTCATCCGATGAATGTGTTTCTTGGTTAGTGGCTATTTCTATCTTTATTTGGTCGATTTTGTGATAGCTACTGATGCAGTAAGAAAATGTTGGAGTAAAAAAAGTGGTGTCTTTTGCTAACGTGGTTAGTTAATAGATTTACATATTATGTCTTCCCTGTAAAACATTTTAAAAATCAGAAATGATGGCTGGATTCACAAGATGTGTATCTTTCATTTGGTGTCTTGGACTTGTGATTTTATGAACATTTTATTATATGATATCCCTGTGGCTTTAGGCTAGGCTATGCTAGTCAGCTTTTTTGATGGGGGGGTCCCGGATCCGGGTTTGTGACTCGTTAGAGATATATGAAAACACTTAGGAGTCTGCTGACACTCTATACGCCTTCCTATTGGTGTAAAGAGGATGTCAGAGAATACATTTTTCTGCTCATCTTGTTCTGTGGTGGAAAAAAAACTATTTCTTTGTCCTGACCGTCCACTTCCAGCACTCTGGAGGAAGTGGGATGGACTTCTGTTTTGCCTTGGTAACGAACGGCTAACGTCTCCGGCTCAAATTTTTTTTGATACATGTGACCATATCATCGCAATGTATGTTTTTTCAATATAGTTTAATCAGATTATTGAAACTTTATTCGGGAGTTTTGCCGTGTTCCGTCCTCTGACTGTGTTTACGCTGGAGAAATTTATGCCACTCGGCTAGTGCCAATGCTAATTGAAGAGGGACATTTGCCATTCTGAATCGAAACAACGACTCATCTGGACAGAGGACACGTTCTTCAACATTCTGATGAAAGATCAGCAAAAGTAAGACCCATTTTATGATGTTATTTCATATATCTGTCGTGCATGTGAATTGGCCGTGGGCGCCCAATTATTTCTGTCTATTGTAGCTACGCTAATATAGCGATACATTTTGTTTGCGCTGTAAAACATTTAATAAATCGGAAATATTGTTTGGAATCACAAGATGCCTGTCTTTCAATTGCTGCAGACTATGTATTTTTCAGAAATGTTTTATGATGAGTAATTAGCTATTTGACGTTGGTGTCTGTAAATATTATGGCTGCTTTTGGTGCAATTTCGCATTGTAGCTGAAATGTAAACTATGGTTTATACATGAAATATGCAAATTTTTCGAACAAAACATATGCTATACAATAAATATGTTATCAGACTGTCATCTGATGAATTTGTTTCTTGGTTAGTGGCTATTTATATCTTTATTTGGTCGAATTTGTGATAGCACCTGATGGAGTAAGAAACTGATGGAGTTAGAAAAAGTTGTGTCTTTTGCTGACGTGGTTAGCTAATAGATTTACATATTTTTTCTTCCCTGTAAAACATTTTAAAAATCGGACATGTTGGCTTGATTCACAAGATTTGCACCTTTCATCTGGTGTCTTGGACTTGTTAATGTGTGAAAGTTAAATATAAAAAAAAAATAGATTTTGAATTTCGCGCCCTGCACTTCGAGCTGGATGTTGTCATAAGTGTACCGGTGTCGGGCTGCCCCCGTAAAAGGTTAACGCCAATGCCATCCTGCTCTCATTTATGTTGGCAAAATGGTCTACGGTTCTGTCATACAGTACGCTTTTATTAGATTTATTTTTATTTTTTAAGTGTATTTTTTACCTCTTTTTCGTGATATCAATTGGTAGTTACAGTCTTGTCCCATCGCTGCAACTCCCCTATGGACTCGAGAGAGAGGTGAAGGTTGAGAGCCATGCATCCTACGAAACATTACCCTGCCAAGCTGCACTGTTTCTTGACACACTGCTCGCTTAACCTGTAAGCCAGCCGCACCAATGTGTTGGATGAAACACCGTCCAGCTGGCAACCGGAGTCAGCTTGCAGGCGCCCGTCCCGCCTCAAGGAGTCGCTAGATCGCAATGGGACAAGGAGATCCCGGGTAGCCAAACCCTCCCCTAACCCGGACGATGCTGGGCCAATCGTGCGTCGCCTCATGCGTCTCCCGGTCACGACCGGCTGTGACACAGCCCGGGATCGAACCCGGGTCTGTAGTGACACCTCAAGCACTGCGATGCAATGCCTTAGACCCCTACACTTTTCGTTTTTGTTGTCATAGGCAAGCTAGCTAAAATGCTTGCTAGCTTAACTTCCTCGAATGGGCAATGATGAACTAGCTAAGTTAGCTAGCTATATAGGCTACATATTGAACTTCAATCGTCTCAGGCAAGTTGGACAATTTAAGCATCTATGATTACAGTGCATTCGGAAAGTATTCAGACACTTTGACTTTTCCAACATTTTGTTATGTTACAGCCTTATTCTAAAAATCCTCATCAATCTTCACACAATACCCCATAATGACAAAGCAAAAACAGTCCCTCCCCCCATTGAACATCTTTGAGATGTTTCTACAACTTGATTGGTCCACCTGTAGTAAATTCAATTGATTGGACATGATTTGGAAAGACACACACCTGTCTATATAAGGTCCAACAGTTGACAATGCATGTCAGAGCAAAAACCAATCCATGAGGTCAAAGGAATTGTCCATAGAGTTCAGAAACAGGATTGTGTCGAGGCACAGATCTGGGGAAGGGTACTAAAATATGTCTGCAGCATTGAAGGTCCCCAAGAACACAGTGGCCTCCATCATTCTTAAATGGAAGAGGTTTGGAACCACCAAGACTCTTCCTAGAGCTGCCTGCCCGGCCATACTGAGAAATCGGAAGAGAACGGCCTTGGTCATGGAGGTGACCAAGAACCTGATGGTTACTCTGACAGAGCTTCAGAGTTCCTCTGTGGAGATGGGAGAACCTTCCAGAAGGACAGTCATCTCTGCAGCACTCCATCAATCAGGCCTTTATGGTAGAATGGCCAGACGGAAGCCACTCCTCACTAAAAGGCACATGACAGCTCTCTTGGAGTTTGCCAAAAGGCACCTAAACTCAGACCATGAGAAACAAGATTTTCTGGTCTGATGAAACCAAGATTGAAGTCTTTGGCCTGAATGTCAAGAGTCACATCTGGAGGAAACCTGGCACCATCCCTACGGTGAAGCATGGTGGTGGCAGCATCATGCTGTGGGGATGTTTTTCAGTGGCAGGGACTGGGATACTAATCAGGATCGAGGGAACGATGAACGGAGCAAAGTACAACGAGATCCTTGATGAAAACCTGCTCCAGAGTGCTAGGGACCACAGACTGGTGCGAAGATTCACCTTCCAACTGGACAACGATCCTAAAAACACAGCCACGACAACACAGGTGTGGCTTTGGGACAAGTCTCTGAATGTCATTGAGTGGCCCAGCCAGAGCCCGGACTTGAACCCGATCGAACATCTCTGAAGAGACATGACAATAGCTGTGTAGTGACCCTCCCCATCCAACCTGATCTGCAGAGAATAATGGGAGAAACTCCACAAATACAGGTGTGCCAAGCTTGTAGCGTCATGTCCAAGAGGACTCGAGGCTGTAATCACTGCACGTTTTGCTGCACCAGGCCAACCCACAGTTGAGGTCAGATTGGCTAATCCTTTTATCATTTATCATTTATCATTTGTATATCAAGGGAGGCCAGATTCTTTCTGGCATCAATCAATCAAATGGTAGGGCGGAAACATGTCATACTCTTTTGGTCCAGACAGCATCAGGTACATGGGCTACACATTTCGAGAGAGAGGGGCGCTGTTTCCCTCACTCAGATGATTTCTCCAGTGAGATTCAGCCACTTGCGAATTTACGAAAAACAACGAAAATACAGAGAGAGATGAAAGATCAATTATTTTATCATTTCAATTTTTTTATTGGTTAAATATTCCCCTTGGGACCATGAATACAAGCGACTGGAGGCAGTGCCTCCTCTTGACAAAACTTTGCTACAACGCTTCGCTTTAAATTGGCATAAAGTAGAGCAGAGCTGAACCTTTTCTACTGCACCGCTAGCAGGGTTCTCCCCACTCACCTTCCCACAATCCCCTACACATTTCTCTGCGTGCCCTTGCCTAAAATGAATGGTGGCGGAACTTCTCCTGCTGAATTCGTTGTTGGTGAAAACCCTATGTATAAGACCTTGGCCGCTTACCGTGGCCCATGTGTAAGCACCTTTTTTAGAAAAAACATCACATGAAGGCAGCCAGTGCGAGGTGTCTGCCTGTGGTGTGTGTGTGTGTGTGTGTGTGTGTGTGTGTGTGTGTGTGTGTGTGTGTGTGTGTGTGTGTGTGTGTGTGTGTGTGTGTGTGTGTGTGTGTGTGTGTGTGTGTGTGTGTGTGTGTGTGTGTGTGTGTGTGTGTGTGTGTGTGTGTGTGTGTGAGCGCTTGGGCAAGGCACTGATCTTTTGACCTCTCTTTGCCTCGCCGCTGAGTTTGTCCATTGTGGAGCTAAGCAGCAACAGATGTTCCACTACACAGATATAAACCTTGGAAACCATTAACAACAATGCATTCTCCAACTAAAAAACAACAACAGCATTTTTTATGCTTCTAGATATGCTTTAAGGTAATCACGTGCAGAGAAAGGGCTCAACCAGTGCCTGAGCACCTACCCTTTTGCCCACATAAGAAAAATTGCACTCGCAGCTCGTGGATTTTTGTAATTTTATGAATTACTTTTACATTTTATTTTGAGTGTTTTAATTGGCCATTTTAATTTTAAATGTAACAAATTGCACATCAAACTAGCAAATTTTATAAGCTTTTGAATCTCAGAAAATGTCCTCTCCCCCACCCTCCTGCCCCAAGAGCGCACTTCACTGCTTGTTAGTAAGAGGCAGATGTCAGCAGCAGAATAAACAAAAAATCGAGTAAAAATGTGTTGTTTCGACAGCGTAGATAACTAGCTTGCTAGAATATTTACATCGTCATTCACTTTGATCAGCTGTCTCTCTCTCTGTCAATCAGCCCTCGTCGTCTCTAGGCCTAGGAGTCACTGGCACTAGCTTGCTTACAATGTGTGATGAGTGAGTGTGCTGTTGCAGAAAATAAAAAGGCCTATATGTTGACATTTTGGCTCCAGAGGCAGTTGGTATGTTATGAATTGTGAGTTCTTTTTTCATTTTGAGCACCTGCCCCCCCAAAGTTCTGTGCACGCCCTGCTTCTAGATATCCATTCAATGTTAATTTTTTATAGTATGAATATATTTTGATAGTTACGTTATATTAATTAGCTAATAAATATTTGTAAGCCAAACATCGCATGACTCTTCCTGAACTATTTCTGTAACGGTCGTTAGGAGGAGTAGGGATTGGACCAAAGCGCAGCGTTGTTATATGACATAATGAATTTATTAAAGTAAGACGAAACACGAAAACACTATAACAGACTACAAAACAAATAAACGATGTAGACAGACCTGACTTGAGAACTTACAAACTATGAAGAACGCACAAACAGGAACAGACTACATATACGAAACGACAAACGAAACAGTCCCGTGTGGTAGACATACAGACACGGAAGACAACCACCCACAAACAAACAGTGTGAACAACCTACCTTAATATGGTTCTCAATCAGAGGAAACGTAAAACACCTGTCCCTGATTGAGAACCATATCAGGCTAAATGACAATGAACCTAAACATTGAAACACATAACATAGAATGCCCACCCCAACTCACGCCCTGACCAACTAAACACATACAAAAACAAGAGAAAACAGGTCAGGTACGTGACACTTTCCTAGTTTAGTGCTTTCATTTGCTAATTGACATTATAATCTGGGTCAAGACAACATGTCAGGAAGACTGAATCAGGAGAAGTCAAAAATAAATTACATCATACCTGTTGCTGCAAAAAGATAAAGAAAAAGGGAGAAGCAATAAGTCATGAGAAGAGCTTATAATATTTCCTGTCTCGCTATAAACCTGATTGTGCCCTCTGTGCTTTCTGTCTATCTACTTTCTCTCTGTCTAAGCTTTTAACATGAGGGAATGATGACAGTCCGTCAGACACTCGCTCAACAATGGGCCACAACTGCCCTAAATCACAACACCTTCGTTAGCGGGTCAATACTGCTAAAGACCAGGGTGGCGGGGGTGGCTGAAGTGATCATTACAGCAGCCTTATTCGAAAGACTGCCCCCCCCCCACACACACACACACGAGTTCTGGTGTGTCCTAAATCAATATGCAATCACACCAAGCACATTTTTAAAAATGTGTAGACCTATAATTACACTCTACCTGTAATTGTTTTGTAAACATACATGTTTTGGGCATTTATTATGAAGTGGGGCAAGAGCTTGTTTTAAAAGTTTCCTGTTCTACAAAGGAGAGTTTGAGAATAATGTACGGCTTACACACTGTGTTTCTGTTTGTGTGTTTGTTTGTTTGTTTGTATGTTTGTTTGTTTACACTACCAGGGCACAGATGTGACAAACACTGACACACAGGTCTAAAATGATCCTCATGACTCATCTCAGGCGATGTGTGTGTGTGTGCATGCGTTTGAGAGCTGAGGGAACACCGGTGTGATTTACCAGTGTGATTTATTTACTTGTTTACTGTATAGCTGTTTACTGTTTTAAATCTCTCACTTACTTCTCTCTCTGTCTCTCCCCTCCCCCCCCCTCTCTTTCTTTCTCAGGCAGAGCAGAGGAATGCAGAAGGAGTCATGTGTACCTGATGCAGACTGTTTGTGTTTGTTTGTTATGTTAGTTGACTGGTTGTTTGGTTCTGGGATACATCAAGTACTTGGACACAGTCATAGGAGTAAACAGATTGGGCAGATACAGAATTGTCCAGGTTTTTACAAGGTCAACAACAATAGCAGACTGTTGTTGAGCAGAACTAGTGATATCTGTCAGACATGGCTGGTTGCAATAAAACAATATCATCACTGAATAAATTGCATTTATATAGCTCATTTATCCAACTCAATGCACAATATGTATGGGGGTATCTCAGCCCTTCTATCATATGACTGTTCCTCACACCCATCTGGCACCACCTGTAGCACCCAGCCCATTAGAACTGAGGAAGAGATCATGTGTAGAAGTGTGGGATGAGGTCAGGGTTGGGGTAATTGATAGGGATGAATTTGTGTGTGTGTGTGTCTCCTTTTATGAATGAAATGATGAAAAACTGTTGGGCACGTTCACTTTCCTATTCCCATTTAGTATCCTTCTCTGTGTTAATCAGGGTGTTAATTATCAAAGTAGACAGGTAATTCAATTAAAGCATAATTGGCTACATGCGTTGGCTGTAGTACAACATTTCCCCTCATAATTAAAGAGAATTATGAGAGCATTCACCCAGACTGTCAGAGCTGAAAACACCATGCTCCCTCCTTGACACCCTCACACTGCCTTTGGAAAGGAAGGGGAGAAAGAGAGAGAGTTAAGGAGAAGGTGAGTGGATTAACTACTTAAATCTGTCCGTGTGTGTCGGTATGTGCGTAATCTTACTTGCGTGTGTGTGTGTGTGTGTGTGTGTGTGTGTGTGTGTGTGTGTGTGTGTGTGTGTGTGTGTGTGTGTGTGTGTGTGTGTGTGTGTGAGAGAGGTTGTTGGAGTTTGTGTGTATGAGAGAAAGAGGTTGTTTATGTGTATTTGTGTGTGTGTGTGTCAGAGAGAGCAGGATATTTGTGAGTGTGATAACTGCATGAAAAAAATAGCATCTTTATACAGCCATCTGGGAGTGATGTTGTAAAATAAAATAATAAAATAAAAGTTACTGCTGCTGATGTTTACAAACAATCCCCAAACTTCCCTGAAAATCAAACCCAGACTGGAACACATACACACAGCGGGGAGACACACACACACACACACACACAGAGCGAGGGAAAGGGAGCGAAAGAAAGAGAACACGCCATTCACATAAACACAAATACACAAGCATGTGCAAACACAGACACACAGTGCCTGTGCTTTTTACAGTGTCATCAACAACAATCATTTGAGTTGAACTAGTAATATCAAACATGGCTGGTTGTAATAGAACAATATCATCATACTGTGTGTAGTGCAGACAGTGGCTGGGCCTCCACTATAACTTAGATTAGCTAGTGTGATTGGTGGACGGATCACAAGGAGAATCCCAGCCTGTTTTCATTAACCACTCATAAACATGTTTACTGGTACAGCTGCTCCCCATTACACCGTACAGAAACCTGGACTCAGGGGTAGACGTAACATAGTAAACAAAAATCCGGGACCCTCAAATTAGTATGATGTTACGTTTGGTATGGTAAGTATTAATATGTGGATGTCCATCATCCATTTTGTATGATATGTTACGAATTACAATTCATATGATATGTTACTAATTACAATTTGTTGTGGCCAAAGTTAGCTAGGTGGCTAGGTTAATCTAGGGTTAATTTTAGGGTTAGGAGTTAGGTTAAAGGGTTAAAGGGTTAGGGGAAGGGTTAGCTAGATAGATTATTCTATTAGTCACATGCACAGGGTCGCAGATGTATTTGCAGGGTACAGTAAAATTCTTAAACACCGAGCTCCAACAGTGCAGGTCAAAGAGAAGTGAATGAAACAATGTATACATATTTTTAGAATAGATTAGTTTATTGGTCACATGCACAGGGTCGCAGATGTAATCCACAGACATGCATCAACGACACAGAGATGCTCAAACACATGCAGACACACAAACACACATACACACACACACACACACACACACACACACACACACACACACACACACACACACACACACACACAGAGGCTGTGGCATTTGCGAGTTGTGTTCATGATTTTCCTCCTGAGAAAGATGTCACAAGATCACTCATATTAGTATGAACATCAGTGCTAATCTGACATTTAACGTCATCATATTACAAACTCACTCACTCCACCTTCTGACGTCACACACCTCTCTCTCTCTCTCTTTGGGGGGGGGTTCAACTCATTGTGTACACACACACAGACACACTGCCCTCCTTTCCTCAATGTGATCTTGTATCAAAGCAGACAAATGACATGCTTCCCCCTCCCTCACTCTTTTTTGATCTGTCGTTCTGTAGACTGACACACGGTATCTCGCCAGCTGACATTATCAATCGTTGCATGGCGCTGCAGTGTTCCGGCTGGGCGGTGGTGTCCACAGGGGAGACTACATTACAGCAGGCCTCTTTGTATGGTTTAACCCTCCAGAGGAAGAACTCTGACTAGGCCTGGAGCTGAGCTGACTGGGCCTGGCTGGAGGAATAGCATAGAGGGAGAGGGAAAGAGGGAAACAGGCTGAGGGATGATGAGGTGAGGGTGAGGGTATAAACCCCAGGTTTTCTGTGGCACACACACACACACTGTCATCCACAGAGATGCGTCAACGACGCACGGCCACACACAATATTTTTTCCATCTTTAAGAAAAAAAAAAGCTAAATCACGTTGCAGAAAAAAAGTTATCTTCACGGAATTACAGTTTTCCATCATTTCATTTGCTAATAAAAAAAACTAATATGTTGTCTGTCCAGATCTGTGTGTTATATTGTCCTGCATCCTTCATCTCTGTCAGTGTTTAATAGAAATCTATATCTCTATTTTGGAGACGATCTCTCCGTTGTGTGTGTAGAATCAAGATACGTCATGAAATTAAAAACATTTTATTTTCTCTCTGTTTTCTGAACTGTGTTGTGGGTGTGTGTTTGTTGGTTTCGAATGGCTCAATAACTGCCTTTGACTAGGGTCCCTGCTCGGGAACCTATTAAACTCTCCTCCTATAGATTCTCAGTGATTTCAAGACAAACTACTGTCATATGAAAGTTGAAACACACACACACACACACCTTCACTTTGTCTGGCTCCCTATCGTCCAAGACTCTTCACCAAAACAACCTTGTAATTTATTGAGAGTATGTGTATTGTTGAGTAGACTCGCACACACACACACACACATATTAATAAATGTTTCCTTCTTTAAAAAGTATGGCAGATCTTAGGATAATATCATTTATTCAAACCATGTTAAATATGACTACAGTGATTTAACGATTATTTTGGAAGAATGTAAAATTCAAAAAAAAAATGTGAATCAAAATACAATAATTAATATCAATCCCCAAAATAACCAAAAACATTCATATTTGTAAAAGAAATTATTATCTTAATAATTTCAAAAAGCACAGCAGAAACACAGAAATAAGGTTACAATATCAAACAACAATTTCTGTCTTAGAATAATTGGCATTCTAATTTAATTAAATTAAAAATATATATTCCCATAACTGGAAAAAGAAAAACAAACCAATATCACACAGACTTAGAAATCACAGGAATAATGCAGGTAAAAATAATACTCACATTTTTTTGGTATCCTTCCCCAGATCTGTGCCATGACACAATCCTGTCTCGGTGCTCTGTGGACAATTCCTTCGACCTCATGTCTTGGTTTTTGCTCTGAGGTGCACTGTCAACTGTGGGACCTTATATAGACAGCTGTGTGTCTTGATCAAGGATGATCAATGGAAACAGGATGCACCTGAGCTCAATTTCGAGTCTCATAGCAAAGGGTCTGAATACTTATGTAAATAAGGTATTTCTGTGTTTTATTTGTAATGAATTAGCAAAACAATTACAACCTTTTTTCACTTTGTCATTATGCGGCATTGTGTGTAGATTGATGAGGAAATGTTTTATTTAATCAATGTTATAATAAGGCTGAAACGAAACAAAATATGGAAAAAGGGAAGGGGTCTGAATACTTTCTGAGTGCCCTGTTAATATATAATGGATATTTATTTATATATATATAAACTGTTTATATATAATGGATATATATATATCTATATATGTATATACACTGTTTATATATAATGGATATTTATTTATATATATATACACTGTTTATATATAATGGATATATATATATATATATAATGGATATTTATATTTATATATATATATATATACATATATTTATATATATATATACACTGAGAGAGAATGTTAAAACAGAAACAAAAAAAAATGTTTTTTCTTTTCTTGAGAATTAAAGTATAGGTCAGACTTATAAAGAAATGCAAGTAATTTTTTTTGTTAATAACACTACATACACTGAGCAGACCCCCTCCGTCTGAGCAGACCACCCCCCGGGCTACTAACTTTAAACGCCGCGTGCTAGCTTAGTGGAGGCCTCCCTGCTCCATCTACGGCTGCCCCCTGGACACTATGATCACTTGGCTACATAGCTGATGCCTGCTTGACTGTCCATTAATTCACGGTACTCCATTCTGTTTATTTGTGTTTTATCTGTCGGCTCTGTGCTTTAACTCAGGATCTGTGTGTAGTTAATCCGACCCTCTCTGCCTAGTCGTCGCCATTTTTACCTGCTGTTGCTGTGTTAGCTGACTAGCTGCTGTTATCTCACCTGTTGTTTTAGCTAGCTCTCCCAATCAAGACCTGCAATCACTTTATGCCTTATTGTATGTCTCTCTCAAATATCAATATGCCTTGCATACTGTTGTTCAGGCTAGTTATCATTGTTTTGGCTTGCAATGGACCCCGTAGTCCCACTCTCCGTACCTCTGATACCTCCTTTGTCCCACCCCCCACACATGCGGTGACCTCACCCATTGAGACCAGCATGTCCAGAGATACAACCTCTCTTATCATCACCCAGTGCCTGGGCATGCCTCCGCTGTACCCGTGCCCCACCATACCCTGGTCTGCACATTATGCCCAGAATCTATTCTACCACGCCCATAAATCTGCTCCTTTTATTTCCTTGTCCCCAACGCTCTAGGCGACCAGTTTTGATAGCCTTTAGCCGCACCCTCATCCTACTACTCCTCTGTTCCTCGGGTGATGTGGAGGTAAACCCAGGCCCTGCATGTCCCCAGTCACCCTCATTTGTTGACTTCTGTGATCGAAAAAGCCTTGGCCTCATGCATGTCAACATCAGAAACCTCCTCCCTAAGTTTGCCTTACTCACCGCTTTAGCACACTCTGCCAACCCTGATGTCCTTGCCGTGTCCGAATCCTGGCTTAGGAAGGCCACCAAAAATTCTGAGATTTCCATACCCAACTATAACACTTTCCGTCAAGATAGAACTGCCAAAGGGGGAGGAGTTGCAATCTACTGCAGAGATAGCCTGCAAAGTTCTGTCATACTTTCCAGGTCTATGCCCAAACAGTTCGAACTTCTAATTTTAAAAATTAATCTCTCCAGAAATAAGTCTCTCACTGTTGCCGCCTGCTACCGACCCCCCTCAGCTCCCAGCTGTGCCCTGGACACCATCTGTGAATTGATCGCTCCCCATCTAGCTTCAGAGTTTGTTCTGTTAGGTGACCTAAACTGGGATATGCTTAACACCCCGGCAGTCCTACAATCTAAGCTTGATGCCCTCAATCTCACACAAATCATCAAGGAACCTACCAGGTACAACCCTAAATCCGTAAACATGGGCACCCTAATAGACATTATCCTGACCAACTTGCCCTCCAAATACACCTCTGCTGTCTTCAATCAAGATCTCAGCAATCACTGCCTCATTGCCTGTATCCGCCACGGGTCCGCGGTCAAACGACCACCCCTCATCACTGTCAAACGCTCCCTAAAACACTTCTGCGAGCAGGCCTTTCTAATCGACCTGGCCCGGGTACCCTGGAAGGATATTGACCTCATCCCGTCAGTTGAGGATGCCTGGTCATTCTTTAAAAGTTACTTCCTCACCATATTAGACAAGCATGCTCCGTTCAAAAAATGCAGAACCAAGAACAGATATAGCCCTTGGTTCACTCCAGACCTGACTGCCCTCGACCAGCACAAAAACATCCTGTGGCGAACTGCAATAGCATCGAAGAGCCCCCGCGATATACAACTGTTCAGGGAAGTCAGGAACCAATACACGCAGTCAGTCAGGAAAGCAAAGGCCAGCTTTTTCAAGCAGAAATTTGCATCCTGTAGCTCTAACTCCAAAAAGTTCTGGGATACTGTAAAGTCCATGGAAAACAAGAGCCTCCTCCCAGCTGACCACTGCACTGAGGCTAGGTAACACGGTCACCACTGATAAGTCCGTGATAATCGAAAACTTCAACAAACATTTCTCAATGGCTGGCCATGCCTTCCTCCTGGCGACTCCAACCTTGGCCAACAGCCCGGCCCCCCCCCCCCCCCCCGCTGCTACTCCCCCAAGCCTCCCCAGCTTCTCCTTTACCCATATCCAGATAGCAGATGTTCTGAGAGAGCTGGAAAACCTGGACCCATACAAATCAACTGGGCTTGACAATCTGGACCCCCCATTTCTGAAACTGTCCGCCGCCATTGTCGCACCCCCTATTACCGGCCTGTTCAACCTCTCCTTCGTATCATCTGAGATCCCCAAGGATTGGAAAGCTGCCGCGGTCATCCCCCTCTTCAAAGGGGGAGACACCCTGGACCCAAACTGTTACAGACCTATATCCATCCTGCCCTGCCTATCCAAGGTCTTCGAAAGCCAAGTCAACAAACAGATCACTGACCATCTCGAATCCCACCGTACCTTCTCCGCTGTGCAATCCGGTTTCCGAGCCGGTCACGGGTGCACCTCAGCCACGCTCAAGGTACTAAACGATGTCATAACTGCCATCGATAAAAGACATTACTGTGCAGCTGTCTTCATCGACCTGGCCAAGGCTTTCGACTCTGTCAATCACCATATTCTTATCGGCAGACTCAGTAGCCTCGGTTTTTCTAATGACTGCCTTGCCTGGTTCACCAACTACTTTGCAGACAGAGTTCAGTGTGTCAAATTGGAGGGCATGTTGTCCGGTCCTCTGGCAGTCTCTATGGGGGTACCACAGGGTTCAATTCTCGGGCCGACTCTTTTCTCTGTATACATCAATGATGTTGCTCTTGCTGCGGACGATTCCCTGATCCACCTCTACGCAGACGACACCATTCTGTATACTTCCGGCCCTTCCTTGGACACTGTGCTATCTAACCTCCAAACGAGCTTCAATGCCATACAACACTCCTTCCGTGGCCTCCAACTGCTCTTAAACGCTAGTAAAACCAAATGCATGCTTTTCAACCGTTCGCTGCCTGCACCCGCACGCCCGACTAGCATCACCACCCTGGACGGTTCCGACCTAGAATATGTGGACATCTATAAGTACCTAGGTGTCTGGCTAGACTGCAAACTCTCCTTCCAGACTCACATCAAACATCTCCAATCCAAAATCAAATCTAGAGTCGGCTTTCTATTCCGCAACAAAGCCTCCTTCACTCACGCCGCCAAACTTACCCTAGTAAAACTGACTATCCTACCGATCCTCGACTTCGGCGATGTCATCTACAAAATAGCTTCCAATACTCTACTCAGCAAACTGGATGCAGTTTATCACAGTGCCATCCGTTTTGTTACTAAAGCACCTTATACGACCCACCACTGCGACCTGTATGCCCTAGTCGGCTGGCCCTCGCTACATGTTCGTCGTCAGACCCACTGGCTCCAGGTCATCTACAAGGCTATGCTAGGTAAAGTGCCGCCTTATCTTAGTTCACTGGTCACGATGGCTACACCCACCCGTAGCACGCGCTCCAGCAGGTGTATCTCACTGATCATCCCTAAAGCCAAAACCTCATTTGGACGCCTTTCCTTCCAGTTCTCTGCTGCCTGCGACTGGAACGAATTGCAAAAATCTCTGAAGTTGGAGACTTTTATCTCCCTCAACAACTTTAAAAATCTGCTATCCGAGCAGCTAACCGATCGCTGCAGCTGTACATAGTCCATCTGTAAACTACCCACCCAATTTACCTACCTCACCCCCCATACTGCTTTTATTTATTTACTTTTCTGCTCTTTTGCACACCAGTATCTCTTCTTGCACATGATCATCTGATGATTTATCACTCCAGTGTTAATCTGCTAAATTGTAATTATTCGATTTATTGCCTACCTCATGCCTTTTGCACACATTGTATATAGATTCTCTTTTTTTCTACCATGTTATTGACTTGTTTATTGTTTACTCCATGTGTAACTCTGTGTTGTTGTCTGTTCACACTGCTATGCTTTATCTTGGCCAGGTCGCAGTTGCAAATGAGAACTTGTTCTCAACTAGCCTACCTGGTTAAATAAAGGTGAAATAAAATAAAAAAATAAAATAAATACACTATAAATAAACACTGTTAATATATAATGGATATATATATATATACACACACACATTTTATATATAATGGATATATATATATACACTGTTTATATATAATGGATATATATATATACTGTTTATATCTAATGAATATATATATACTGTTTATATATAATGGATGTATATATATATACACTGTTTATATATAATGGATATTTATATATATATATATTCACTGTGTATATATAATGGATATATATATATATACTGTTTATATATAATGGATATATATATATATATACACTGTTTATATATAATGGATATATATATACACTGTTTATATATAATGGATATATATATATATATATATATACTGTTTATATATAATGGATATATATACACTCAAATCAAATTTATTTATATAGCCCTTCTTACATCAGCTGTCACTCCCTGGCCTTAGTATTCTTTGTTTTCTTTATTATTTTAGTTAGGTCAGGGTGTGACATGGGGAATGTTTGTGTTTTGTCGGTTTTGGGTGATTATATGGTAAAGGGGGTGTTGGGTGTAGTGTATGGGTTTGTGTTGAGTGCATGTGTCTAGCTGTGTCTATGTTGGTTTAGTTTTCTAGGAGAGTCTATGGTTGCCTGAATGAGTTCCCAATTAGAGACAGCTGATTTCTGTTGTCTCTGATTGGGAGCCATATTTAGGGTAGCCATAGGCTTTCATTTGATGTGGGTAATTGTCTATGTTATACGTTTGTAGCCTGTGTGTGCACTATGTTTGATTAGCTTCACGATCGTTTATTGTTTTGTTTAGTGTGTAAGTGTTTTTGTTTCGTTTTGCCTTCGTCATCATTAAAAGAGATGGCGTATTTTCCAAATGCTGCGTTTTGGTCCGTCAATCCTCCACACGATCGTGACATCAGCTGATATCTCAAGTGCTGTACAGAAACCCAGCCTAAAACCCCAAACAGCAAGCAATGCAGGTGTAGAAGCACGGTGGCTAGAAAAAACTCCCTAGAAAGGCCAAAACCTAGGAAGAAACCTAGAGAGGAACCAGGCTATGAGGGGTGGCCAGTCATCTTCTGGCTGAGCCGGGTGGAGACTATAACAGAACATGGCCAAGATGTTCAAATGTTCATAAATGACCAGCATGGTCAAATAATAATAATCCCTGTAGTTGTCGAGGGTGCAGCAAGTCAGCACCTCAGGAGTAAATGTCAGTTGGCTTTTCATAGCCGATCATTAAGAGTATCTCAACCGCTCCTGCTGTCACTAGGGAGTTGAAAACAGCAGGTCTAGGACAGGTAGCACGTCCGGTGGACAGGTCATGGTTCCATAGCCGCAGGCAGAACAGTTGAAACTGGAGCAGCAGCACGGCCAGGTGGACTGGGTACAGCAAGGAGTCATCATGCTAGGTAGTCCTGAGGCATGGTCCTAGGGCTCAGGTCTTCAGAGAGAGAGAAAGAAAGAGAGAAAGGGAGAATTAGAGAGAGCATACTTAAATTCACACAGGACACCGGATACGACAGGAGATGTACTCCAGATATAACAAACTGACACTAGCCATCCGACACATTAACTACTGCAGCATAAATACTGGAGGCTGAGACAGGAGGGGTCAGGAGACACTGTGGCCCCATCCAATGATACCCCCGGACAGGGCCAAACAGGAAGGATATAAGCCCACCCACTTTGCCAAAGCACAGCCCCCACACCACTAGAGGGATATCTTCATCCACCAACTTACCATCCTGAGACAAGGCCGAATATAGCCCACAAAGATCTCCGCCACGGCACAACCCAAGGGGGGGGGCGCCAACCCAGACAGGAAGATCACGTCAGTGACTCAACCCACTCAAGTGACGCACCCCTCCTAGGGACGGCATGGAAGAGCACCAGTAAGCCAGTGACTCAGCCCTGTAATAGGGTTAGAGGCAGAGAATCCCAGTGGATCCCTACACTCAATCATATGACCCACTGAAGAGATGAGTCTTCAGTAAAGACTTAAAAGTTGTGACCAAGTCTGCGTCTCTCACATGGGTAGGCAGACCATTCCATAAAAAATGGAGATCTATAGGAGAAAGCCCTGCCTCCAGCTGTTTGCTTAGAAATTCTAGGGACAATTAGGAGGCCTGCGTCTTGTGACCGTAGCGTACGTGTAGGTATGTACGGCAGGACCAACTCGGAAAGATAGGTAGGAGCAAGCCCATGTAACGCTTTGTAGGTTAACAGTAAAACCTTGAAATCAGCCCTTGCCTTAACAGGAATCCAGTGTAGGGAGGCTAGCACTGGAGTAATATGATCAAATTCTTTGGTTCTAGTCAGGATTCTAGCAGCCGTATTTGGCACTAACTGAAATTTATTTAGTGCTTCATCCGGGTAGCCGGAAAGTAGAGCATTGCAGTAGTCTAACCTAGAAGTAACAAAAGCATGGATACATTTTTCTGCATCAGTTTTGGACAGCAAGTTTCTGATTTTTGCAATGATACGTAGATGTAAAAAAGCTGTCCTTGAAACAGTCTTGATATGTTCGTCAAAAGAGAGATCAGGGTCCAGAGTAACGCCTAGGTCCTTCACAGTTTTATTTGAGACGACTTTACAACCATCAAGATTAATTGTCAGATTCAACAGAAGATCTCTTTGTTTCTTGGGACCTAGAACAAGCATCTCTGTTTTGTCCGAGTTTAAAAGTAGAACGTTTGCAGCCATCCACTTCCTTATGTCTGAAACACAGGCTTCTAGCGAGGGCAATTTTGGGTCTTCACCATGTTTCATTGAAATGTACAGCTGTGTGTCATCCTCATAGCAGTGAAAGTTAACATTATGTTTTCGAATGACATCCCCAAGAGGTAAAATGTATGGTGAAAACAATAGTGGTCCTAAAACGGAACATTGAGGAATACCGAAATGTACAGTTGATTTGTCAGAAACACAGAAACAAACTGATATCTTTCCGACAGATAAGATCTACACCAGGCCAGAACTTGTCCGTGTAGACCAATTTGGGTTTCCAATCTCTCCAAAAGAATGTGGTGATCGCTTGTATCAAAAGCATCACTTAGGTCTAGGAGCACGAGGACAGATGCAGAGCCTCGGTCTGACGCCATTAAAAGGTCATTTACCACCTTCACAAGTACAGTCTCAGTGCTATGATGGAGTCTAAAACCAGACTGAGGCATTTCGTATACATTGTTTGTCTTTAGGAAGGCAGTGAGTTGCAGTGCAACAGCATTTTCAATTTGTTTTGAGAGGAATGGAAGATTCGATATAGGCCGATAGTTTTTTAAATTTTCTGGGTCAAGGTTTGGCTTTTTCAAGAGAGGCTTTATTACTGCCACTTTTAGTGAGTTTGGTACACATCCAGTGGATAGAGAGATGTTTATTATGTTCAACATAGGAGTGCCAAGCACAGGAAGCAGCTCTTTCAGTAGTTTACTTGGAATAGGGTCCAGTATGCAGCTTGAAGGTTTAGAGGCCATTCTTATTTTCATCATTGTGTCAAGAGATATAGTACTAAAACACTTGAGTGTCTTTCTTGTTCCTAGGTCCTGGCAGAGTTGTGCAGACTCAGGACAGCTGAGCTTTGGAGGAATACGCAGATTTAAAGAGGAGTCCGTAATTTGCTTTCTAATGATCTAAGCCATCCTCACTTGGGGAATGCTGCTTTTTAGTTAGCTTTGCGACAGTATTAAAAATACATTTTGGATTGTTCTTATTTTCCTCAATTAAGTTGGAAAAATAGGATGATCGAGCAGCAGTGAGGGCTCTTCGATACTGCACGGTACTGTCTTTCCAAGCTAGTCGGAAGACTTCCAGTTTGGTGTGGCGCCATTTCCGTTCCAATATTCTGGAAGCTTGCTTCAGAGCTTGGGTATTTTCTGTATACCAGAGAGCTAGTTTCTTATGACAAATGTTTTTAGTTTTTAGGGATTCAACTGCATCTAGGGTATTGCGCAAGGGTAAATTGAGTTCCTCAGTTAGGTGGTTAACCTGTTGGGGATGGGGGCGCTGTTTAGACTATTTATGCTAATGTGGCTAATTTTTTAAACGGCTTCCCACAAAATCCTTGATCGTACAATATGCATATTATTATTATTATTGGATAGAAAACAGTCTATAGTTTCTATAGGAGTTGAAATTTTGTCTCTAAGTGGAACAGAGCCCATTCTACAGCAATTTCCCTGACATGGAGTCAGATTTGAGAAATGTTGGCCACTTTTCTGAAGTCAGTTAAAAGGGCACTGTCGTTGCTATGACTATACGGACACTTCTTACGTCTTCCCCTGGATGCCTTTACGTGATGACGATTCCAACGGGGTCGATTGCTCGTTCACAGGCCCTACAAATGAAAAAAACCTTTAGCTAGCAAGTCTTTTCTTGCTGCGTAACGCGCGTGGAAGACACCGACCCTCTCCTGTTCCAAGCGTTAGTTTAGCCTGTTATATTTCTCCGGTCATCTTTTCACTCGTTATAGGAGTTACAAACATCATGAAGTAGTTAATTTAAAGCGTTTTATAGCAATTTATATCCGTTTAGTGCGATTTTGGGACATTTATTTTTGCAACGATGTGAAAAGTTGGGCACGCTTTTCAGTTCATCCCGAACGCAGTTGACATTTCCACATGGCAAGAGGACAGCTTTCCACCAAAAGACGATTTCTCCCAAGAAAGGATCCTTTGCCCAAGATACTGATGGAAGAACAGCTCAAGGTAGGACATTTTTATTATGATAAATCGTGTTTCTGTCGAAACATTTTAGTGGCTTAGGACGCCATGTTTTTTGACGTAGCTTCGCTTGGCGCAAACTGTATTGAAAAGTAAGGATAAATTAAAAAATGTAATAACGCAATTGTATTAAGAATTAAATTGTCTATCAATCCCTGTCCACCCTATATTTTTTAGTCACGTTTATGAGTATTTATGTATAAGAGTAGATCACTGTCTAAGTGGCGCAAGGACAAATTCTGACCAGCTGAGTTACATTTCACATTGTCTAACCATGATTTTGGTGGCTAAATATAAACATTTTCGATCAAACTGTATATGCATGTTGTAATGTGATGTTACAGGAGTGTCATCGGAAGAATTCTGAGAAGGTTAGTGAAAAAATTAATATCTTTTGGCGATGTTGACTTTTATCGCTCACTTTGGCTAGAATCAATGCTGGGCTGCTAATTGCTATGTGCTAAGCTAATATAACGATTTATTGTGTTTTCGCTGTAAGACACTTAGAAAATCTGAAATATTGTCTGTATTCACAGGATCTGTGTCTTTCGATTCGTGTATGCTGTGTATTTTTACGAAATGTTTGATGATTAGTAGTTAGGTAAACACGTTGCTCATTGTAATTATTCTAGTCCATTTGTGATGGTGGGTGCAATTGTAAACTATGAAGTCTACCTGAAATATGCACTTTTTTCTAACAAAACCTATCCCATACCATAAATATGTTATCAGACTGTCATCTAATGAGTTTTTTTGTTGGTTAGGGGCTATAAATATCTTAGTTTAGCCGAATTGGTGATGGCTACTGGTGTTGGTGGACAAATAAAAGATGGTGGATTATGCTAATGTGTTTTTAGGTAATAGATGTACATCTTTACATATTGTGTCTTCCCTGTAAAACATTTTAAAAATCGGAAATGTTGACTGGATTCACAAGATCTGTGTCTTTCATTAGCTGTATTGGACTTTAATGTGTGAAAGTTAAATATTTTAAAAATATATTTTTTTTGAATTTCGCGGCACTGGTTTTTCAGTGGGGGGGGTGCCGCTAGCGCCACGCTGATCCTAGACAGGTTAACTGATTTTTGTCCTCTGACGTCCTTGGGTAGGCAGAGGGAGTCTGGAAGGGCATCAAGGAATCTTTGTGTTGTCTGAGAATTTATAGCACAACTTTTGATGCTCCTTGGTTGGGGTCTGAGCAGATTATTTGTTGCGATTGCAAACGTAATAAAATGGTGGTCCGATAGTCCAGGATTATGAGGAAAAACTAGGTCCAGAGTATGACTGTGACAGTGAGTAGGTCCAGAGACATGTTGGACAAAACCCATTGAGTCGATGATGGCTCCGAAAGCCTTTTGGAGTGGGTCTGTGGACTTTTCCATGTGAATATTAAAATCACCCAAAATTTGAATATTATCTGCTATGACTACAGGGTCCGCTAGGAATTCAGGGAACTCAGTGAGGAACGCTGTATGTGGCCCAGGAGGCCTGTAAACAGTAGCTATAAAAAGTGATTGAGTAGGCTGCATAGATTTCATGACTAGAAGCTCAAAAGACGAACAGGTAATTTTTGTTTTTGTAAATTGAAATTTGCTATCGTAAATGTTAGCAACACCTCCACCTTTGCGGGATGCACGGGGGATATGGTCACTAGTGTAACCAGGAGGTGAGGCCTCATTTAACACAATAAATTCATCAGGCTTAAGCCATGTTTCAGTCAGGCCAATCACATCAAGATTATGATCAGTGATTAGTTCATTGACTATAACTGCCTTTGAAGTGAGGGATCTAACATTAAGTAGCCCTATTTTGAGATGTGAGGTATTACGATCTCTTTCAATAATGGCAGGAATGGAGGAGGTCTTTATCCTATTGAGATTGCTAAGGCGAACACCACCATGTTTAGTTTTGCCCAACCTAGGTTGAGGCACAGACACGGTCTCAATGGGGATAGTTGAGCTGACTACACTGACTGTGCTAGTGGCAGACTCCACTAAGCTGTCAGGCTGGCTAACAGCCTGCTGCCTGGCCTGCACCCTATTTCATTGTGGAGCTAGAGGAGTTAGAGCCCTGTCTATGTTGGTAGATAAGATGAGAGCACCCCTCCAGCTAGGATGGAGTCCGTGACTCCTCAGCAGGCCAGGCTTGGTCCTGTTTGTGGTTGAGTCCCAGAAAGAGGGCCAATTATCTACAAATTCTATCTTTTGGGAGGGGCAGAAAGCAGTTTTCAACCAGCGATTGAGTTGTGAGACTCTGCTGTAGAGCTCATCACTCCCCCTAACTGGGAGGGGGCCAGAGACAATTACTCAATGCCGACACATCTTTCTAGCTGATTTACACGCTGAAGCTATGTTGCTCTTGGTGACCTCTGACTGTTTCATCCTAACATTGTTGGTGCCGACGTGGATAACAAAATCTCTATATTCTCTACACTCGCCAGTTTTAGCCTTAGCCAGCACCATCTTCAGATTAGCCTTAACGTCGGTAGCCCTGCCCCCTGGTAAACAGTGTATGATCGCTGGATGATTAGTTTTAAGTCTAATACTGGATATTTATATATATACACTGTTTATATGTTTATATATAATGTATATATATAAACACTGTTTATATATAATGGATATATATATATATATATATATATATATATACACTGTTTATAAGTAATGGATATATATATATATACTGTTTATATATAATGGATATATATATATATATATATATACACACTGTTTATATATAATGGATATATATATATATACACTGTTTATATATAATGTATATATATATACACTGTTTATATATAATGGATATATATATAAATACTGTTTATATATAATGGATATATATATATATATATATATATACACTGTTTAAATATAATGCATATCTATATATACACTGTTTAAATATAATGTATATATATATATATATATATACACTGTTTATATATAATGGATATATATATACACACTGGCAATATATATATATCCTGTTTGGGGTGCAAGCCCGACCTCGGACCGAAAATGACACCCTTGCAGAGCGCGAAATTCAAAATCTATTTTTTAAAAATATTTAACTTTTACACATTAACAAGTCCAATACAGCATTTGAAAGATAAACATCTTGTCAATCCAGCCAACATGTCCGATTTTTTAAATGTTTTACAGAGAAAACACCACATATATTTATGTTAGCTCACCACCAAATACAAAAGTGGACAGACACGTATGAATTATGATTATGAAGTATGAATTATGATTGAAGTAGCATGCACAACCAACCGAAATAAACTAAAACCAACCTAAAGAGCCCAGAAAAAACGACCTCAGATGACAGTCATATAACATGTTACACAATAAATCTATGTTTTGTTCATAAAAAGTGCATATTTTAGCTATAAATCAGTTTTACATTGATGCTACCCAAAAATGCTAATACATAGCTACAGTCTGAATCCAGCCGGGAGTAGCCAGAGAAAATACATACACCAACGTCGGCTACTAATTACACCTCATAAAACATTTCAGAAAAACATATGGTGGATAACTAATGAAAGACAGATATCTTGTGAATACAGACAACATTTCCGATTTTTGAAGTGTTTTACAGCGAAAACACAATATATCGTTATATTAGCTAACATCATAAGCTAGCATAAGGCAGCATTGATTCTAGTCAAGCGCTAACCCTTCAGTTAAAAGAATAGACAATAGTAACACCACTATGTCCCGAGTACGGGAATTCCTCCGCATTATGTCCGAGGACAAATCCGATGAAGGTCTGTGTTTTCTGGGCAACTACATGCGTGTGTATGAGTGGTACCGGACATGTGAAGGCCGTGGTTTAGCACCATCCACATTAAAACTATACCGATCAGATGTTAGAAGTTTCCTGAAATATCTTGTTGAGTTCCGGCCGAATGGTCTGCAAGCTAAAGCCAGTGTAATTCGCAAATTGTTACTCTGCTTGGCAAAGATAGACAGGGATTCTAGGCAGAGCCTGGCAACTCACATGGCACAATTTCGCAGACGCTGCAGGGATGAGGTGCTCAGCGCTGCGGAGTTAAAACAATTTTTGGACCATAGTAATGCATCTATTCCTTCTGTTCTCAGTAGGCTGGAAGTCCGAGCCACCTCGTCTGACAGACGCAGGTTTGCTGCTCTCATGTCCAGCCGGTTGGCCATTTTTAATGGCACTCGACGAGCCCCAGTCACCATGTTCGGTGAGAGTGATTTCAATGAAATAACCAGGGAAAGTGGGGTTTATCAAATGACTGTAGCAAGCCACAAAACTAACTACAGCTTTGGGGAGTGTAGAATAGTTATATCTGATGAGGAATACACTTGGCTTCAACGATTCCATCGGATCAGGCCTCATCTGAGTGGAATGACCCCAGAAACAACACTCTTCTTTTTCACATGCTGTGGTAAACCATACGGTAATCTCTGTGATTTTGTGGGTAAGATTTTTGCAGAGTTAGGCATTGGAAGGAAAGTGACATTTGGTACAATTCGAAGAAGCATTGCCACATTGAACTTTAATCTTGGGTCGCTTACAGACCGTGGAACTGTGGCTGACCACATGTGTCATTCCCTGGAGACGCAGGCACGCTACTACCGGTCCCATAATTTGCCTCATAATGCAAGCCAGGCTCGGAGACTAATTGAGGGACAAATCATTCCATGAATAACTCTAAATAAATACAACATGTTTGCAATGATTCCTTTTCTTTGTGTGTCATTTTCATTCTATTTCAATAGGGGCACCTGGTAACCCAAAAGAGGGCACTCTGTCGTTTTCCTGAGTATTTTTAAATTTCAATGCGGGCACCTGGTAACCCAAACTAACATAAGGTGGTGTCAGAAGTGTCGGTACATACATTTTTGAAAAGCTCCATAAATCCATTAGGCCGGTGCCTACTGACTTGTGGCCGTAGTATGATGCTCCCATAGCGGGCTTTAATGTATATAAACCGTTTATAAGCATTTTCCATTCGATTTCAATGCGTGCACCTGGTAACCTAAAAGTGGGCACTCTGTCGTTTTTCCAGCCTAGTTCAACATAGAATATTTTCGGACTTTTTTTGAAAAGCTCCATAAATCCATTAGGCCGGTGCCTACTGACTTGTGGCCGTAGTATGATGCTCCCATAGCGGGCTTTAATGTATATAAACCGTTTATAAGCATTTTCCATTCGATTTCAATGCGTGCACCTGGTAACCTAAAAGTGGGCACTCTGTCGTTTTTCCAGCCTAGTTCAACATAGAATATTTTCGGACTTTTTTTGAAAAGCTCCATAAATCCATTAGGCCGGTGCCTACTGACTTGTGGCCGTAGTATGATGCTCCCATAGCGGGCTTTAATGTATATAAACCGTTTATAAGCATTTTCCATTCGATTTCAATGCGTGCACCTGGTAAC